>NW_018135200.1:0-582 GCF_001952655.1 Monopterus albus
ATTTACACAGAACTCAATTGCAAGGCTGTACAAGTCATTGAAAGTAGTTTGCTGATCAATCTGGTAGTTTCCTAGGCTAGAAAACAGTGGATCTGAATCACCTGCTTGGAATAGTTTGAATCTATTGTACATGATTCATGTGACCCTCAGACTATTTCTTCTATCTCATGGTCAACAGTTATAAGACTGAGTTGAGTGCTCTCAGTGACGAATCAGGTTTAAGTTGAGCTGGGAGCTTAGATCCCCCACTCTCAATTCAACCTTAGGCATAAATAGAAAAAAGGGTTTTCTATGTTTTTACTTTCCCATCTTTCTGTCCCACAGTCCATAGACACAAAAGTGCAAATACAAGTCCAAAATCTGAGTTACACACTGATATATTAAATAAAATTTGTTGGTAAATTTTTGGAATTTGACAATTTTCTATTTTTCTTTTTGTATATACAAACTGAAACTGGCAAGTGTTGCACAAACTAAAATAGATCAATATCATATCTAATAAATGAAAAAACTAAGTTCAAGTTTTAATAGCATTTTATATGTTGAACATCAAGCGATATATATATATATATATACACACAC
>NW_018135201.1:0-582 GCF_001952655.1 Monopterus albus
CTCAGCCCCTCCAGCAGTATATTTCCTGTAGCTAACTCATACACATATGGTGCTACGGATAGACAGGCTCAGCCCCTAGAGAATCATTATTTGGATTCATCTACAGGAAATGTTGCAATGCCATGTGATGTTACAGAAGAGTCCTGGGCCGAGTCACCTTCTGTCCTCCTCAGTTCCAATCAGAACCCGAACCAGCAGGGCCAAATGGTTCACCGGAGTGCCCACCGAGCTTTGCTCTCCCAGGGTCTCCACCAGCAGGATGATGTACCCTGGGAAGTGTCGTCAATGTTTCCAGCCAGTGTGGACATAGTGTGCCTGGAGGAGGTGTTTGATAAGGGGGCTGCACAGAAACTCATCCAAGCATTAAGACCTGTGTTTGGACACATACTGTATGATGTTGGTGTGTATGCCTGCTACCCACCATGCAGATGTTCCTCTTTCAAGTTCATGAACAGTGGGTTGTTCCTAGCCAGCCGATTCCCAGTGCTCGAGGCCCGGTACTGCTGCTTTCCCAACTGTCGTGGGGAAGATGCACTAGCTGCTAAAGGCCTCCTTTCTGCCAAGGTACCTTGTATTAGACCA
>NW_018135202.1:0-582 GCF_001952655.1 Monopterus albus
TGACATCATGATGGGTTCATCAAGTACAGTGTTTGTGCTTTTTATAGTATATTTTAACTCCTGTCTAAATCCAGTGATTTATGCCTTTTTCTACCACTGGTTTAGAAAATCTGTTAAACTCATTGTTACACTTGAGATACTGCAGCCTAACTCCTGTGAGGCCAACGTACTGTAGAGAGAAACTGTAGAGAGACTGAGAAGACACACATGACCTTTTCTGTGAAAGGTCAAATGAGGTGTTATGTGTTGCTGAGTCACTGGTGTGAAAAGCACCAAGTCTAGACCAAAAAGAGAAATGTTACTCTTATTTTCTATTTATTAATGTTGTGCTCATGTATAGTATGACATTTATTGACACTATTCTGTCTGTTTCCAATGTTCTTTATCACATGTAGCAATTCAGCCACACCCTGTCCCCCAGTTATACATCCTGTAATTGTTGTAGAAGAGTCACTCTGTGTTTGCTACAGAAGGTTTTTGAAAATACATAATTTAACCTGTGTTTTCCTTAATGGCATCAGTATAACATAGCATAAGACTATAATATTATCATACTATATTAATAATATGCTACTATAATAA
>NW_018135203.1:0-582 GCF_001952655.1 Monopterus albus
GTGGGGAGATGCATCCTCCTCACTCCACTGACACCATTCTCTACTTGTCACCATCTCACCAAATAATGTGATGACAGTGTTTTGAGATAAATGTCAAAACAGTGACTAAGCTGTCCAATACTGTGATGGACAAGTCATAATTAGAGGTTTTCACATGGAGGAATTTAATTCTGTTGTGCTGGTAGTTTGAAGACTGAACTTATCGTCACTAAATTTACAGTAATGGGTTTGCTGTTATGGCTGTAAGTGCACATTCCTAATGATCTGAAGGGAAAAGCAATTTTCAGCACACTTGTGGATTATTATTTCAGTCTCTGCTAATGCTTTTGCCTTTATTACTCTACTCTGAGTATCTTCTCTAGACAACAGAATGGGAGCTTATTGCTTCTTGTGCAGGCAAACTATTCACTCATGGTTCTTTACAAAATGTTTAGGACTTTGGAGTTGACACTAAAAGTGAGCCTGAGTTGCGAGAAGCTTAGCTAAAAAGTGATGCTCCCTTCTCAGATTGTTTCATGTAAAGTTTAGTTTTACAGGTCTGATGACGTAAACCTTTCAAGTCCCTCACGAGAAGTGAAATCT
>NW_018135204.1:0-582 GCF_001952655.1 Monopterus albus
TATATATATATATGCACACACACAAACTTAGCATCACATATAGAAACATACCCTGTAATGCCACCAGTCTTAAAAGAAACTAAAAGGTAAAAGTAGTGTCCTAGTTTGAGGGGGAAAAGCTGCACTTGAACAACACTATGCAGGCTGCAGATCAACTGCTCTATTACATATTCAAAACCATGGTTAACTCCTATTTGCACTTGTATTAAATACTGTGTTTAACCGTCAAAAGTTAAAAAGTTGAGGTGAACCATTAATTCTATGCAATGATACGAGGCTTTGCACTTGCACAAACAAGAAGTAAAAAGTGCGTTTTAACTATTCCTTAAACACTCAGCAACGCTGTCGTATACCCAGCAAAGGTACTGTCCTCCTGACTAATACTCATCGTGTTTCCCACCTTAAATGTGATTCAGACCTACTGGTCTATTAAATAAAGAGTTGTGTTCTGAACATTGTCATTAGATAATCAGGTGTCGTCAGACATTCATTCTGGTACTGAATTTCACATCCACGGAGAACGTGTCAACTTACAGATATTGGTTCCATATATTCATACCTCATCAACAGCTTTGAAAAAAA
>NW_018135205.1:0-582 GCF_001952655.1 Monopterus albus
GTCACTGAAACAACATTTGAAAGGTTCATTTCTGATGTTTTTGAAAGGTACATAGGGAAAAAAATGAAAGTCTCACATTTTTTGGTGTTTGCAGAAACACTCTGAGATGTTGGACTTGTCTCCATCAGTGTTTCACTTTCCTTTGCAGATGGTTCACTAATGTCAGTGCTGCTTTCACTGGTAACTTCTTTGACTTCATCAGCCTCTCCTGTTGAAGAGTCAAGGTGCCCAGATATCACATATTAGTTTAATAGGTTTTCAATATTCTTCTCAAACTCAACAGTCAGTAAAAAGTTACTACTTCATTGGTGTTGTTGTGAAAACATTACCTTGCTACTGTGTTACAGATGGTACAGACTTGATTTTAAACTCTCCTCCTTTGCCATCCTCATTCAGCGAGTTTTAATGATTCCTTCTCCAGGTTAGAGCCACAATGAGTTAGAATGGATTTTTATTTTATTAGAAAGCCACTGTTGAGACTCATGTTTGATTCCTAATAGCTCATGTGCTGTAGTGAGCATTATATTCATTTATTCATGGATAAACAACATTTACAATATTCAGAGACTATTGGTCAGATTA
>NW_018135206.1:0-582 GCF_001952655.1 Monopterus albus
AATCTGTTGAGCTGCAACCTGCCATGATCTGAGTTCATTCTAATTTAGGACTACTCCGCTGCTGGTCCTGGATCAGCCTTGTTCTTACAACATGCTAACTGTCCTGCCCTGTGCAGAAACAGCAGGGGCAGCACCAGACTGCTGGGCAGACAAAACCAGGTCCCTGACACCAGCACCTCACACCTGACTTCCTCACTCACTGCCGGCAAGGAGTAAACCACAATGACGAGCAGTTGTCCCCCAAACCTCAACAGCAGAGCCCCCATTATGGCCATGATGGTGTGAAATGCCCTAATCTTTAACCGGTCGACCCGCTCCCTGTCCCCACCCCGTTCCCCTGGCCCTGGGCGAATCAGAGCACAGAGGACAGAGAGGCTGCAGAAAGACACAGTACCGATGCAGAGAGCCAACAGGCAAAGACTCGGGATGGTGCTGATATTTGTTGTCGGATTGCTCAGACTGAACGCTCCGAGAACAAGCAGCCAAACGCACCCGATGGAGACGTTCCTGATTCTGATGCCGCCCCTCTTCCTCAGGCCCAGGTAGGTGATTGGATGAACGACAGCCAGGTAGCGCTCCACA
>NW_018135207.1:0-582 GCF_001952655.1 Monopterus albus
AGTTATTCAGTCGCTACATTGTAATTTAGCTTATATGACAGGGCATCGGTTATTGCAAATGTAATTCCTTATTTCATAGTTTGCAATAAAAATATCTCTGCACCAGTGAACTGTAACGAATATAAACAGCAGGCACAGGTGGGAGGGCAATAACGTGAAGCCTGTTGGTTAGTGTTAACCCATTTTAATGCAAATAAGTAGATCTGTGACTGTACGTGTTTGTCTGTTTAGAGCTGAATACTATAGTGATGATAGTCTATAAGATAAAAACAAAACCAGACGTGTCCTTCACATAACCCACTTACTGGTTCAGAATTATGTCATGTTAGTATGAAATGCTCGCCAGTACATTGTATTGTTTCTCTTATTCCTTGATAGATTTAAGATTAAGAATAGAAATTAAATGCATTCACAAAGCAGACTACAGAACAGGACGATATAGAATTGCACAAACTATCTGAGAAATGATCTAGTTTTGGAAGCTCTGGAGAAAGCGAGCAGGCCTAAGTGAAGTTAACACTATTTTGTACAACCTAAGAAGGTTGTTTCAGTCAAAAGGCTGCTGACCCATAAGCAGAGGTG
>NW_018135208.1:0-582 GCF_001952655.1 Monopterus albus
GAGCCGCAGGTGGAGGAGAGCAGAGCGTCTCCTGAGCACCAGCAGCATACTGATGTAACTCCGATGGACAGCCAGAGCACCGAAATTGTGGAGGAGGAAATGGTTCTCTCCCCTTTACACCCCACCACAGATCTCAACACCATCCAGGAACAGGACGAGCTGGACGGCGGTATGCTCAAACTGTTTTCAGACATTGTTAGATGTCTTGTCGCCCGCATCCTTCAGATTGCTATCAGGGAGCATAACGAATTTCTGTGTTATGGTTGCAAGATCTCACACGGAAGCCAGAAGCAGCACACTTGCTTATTCGGCATCCCAAACAATTTTTTACGCAAGCACTATGACGCTTTCTTCTGGTTGCTGCTATCCAATTGCTGGAGAAATATGGCATCCATGTCTCTGAGGAAAAGATCAGAGATGCTGCAGAATCTACTCTATTGGGTTTGAAGAGTGTTAAAGAGTGGGTGATTGTGTTGTGAAAATAATAAATTTGAAAGAGGCTGAGAAGATGTGGGCTGGAGAAGAATGGGATGGTGTGATGGTGTAGAATCTGCATGGTGTGTGCAAAGCATTTATTATTTT
>NW_018135209.1:0-582 GCF_001952655.1 Monopterus albus
AAGGTAAAGGGAGAGAGAGAGGACACAGTTAGTGATGGGTAATGGTGGTATATACAGTAGATGGAGGGAGGGAGAGGAGCTCTGAGCATCATGGGCGCCCCCAGCAGGACTGAAGGCCAGAGCTTTGTCATCCAGACTGACTGGGTGGTGAGACAGCAGGTTTCTCAGGTTTTCAGGCCCAATTACAATAACTTTGCTGAAAAAACTGAAAAAATCAACTGGATTTAGATTTCTAGGTCGAAGATGTTTCACCTCTCATCCAAGAGGCTTCATCAGTTCTGACTGACTGGTGTTGAGCCGGAGATATTTATCCCCCTCGGTGGTGTTTTAGTCCTTTGATGGCCAACACTGTCCCTTAATGACTGAGTCGTTATAGCCCAGTATCGGTGAGAGTCGTTACCTGTCTTTGAATCCTCCCCTGTCGACCGGCGCCTATTGTCCTGGTGGGCATGTTTGGGCAGAGATCTCAAAACAGGATTGTAGATGGAAGACAAGTTGTGTCTTAGCCCATCACCCCAATTTAGTGAGGTGTTAGAAATGAACCCAATTGTTTTTTTGGAAGCACAAGAAGTGACGACAGGA
>NW_018135210.1:0-582 GCF_001952655.1 Monopterus albus
ACATTTAGTTCAAAATAATAATTTTGTTTTTATAAAAAGGGATCCAAAGTCTTACAGTTCTGAGGGCCTAGCTTTTCTATGTTTATGTCCATGCTCTCTTGCACTGTGAAAAGGGTTTACAATGTTGCCTGTTACTGCCACCTACTGTGACATAGCAGCACTACAGCATGTTAACCTGGTGTTGGGAGTCAATGCCAATATGTAAACATGTATGATATAACCAGTCAAAAGCTACATTCCAAAAGTAAAACCTCTTTAACCTTTTTTCATACATTATTGCAAAGCAATGCTGTCTTTAAAATAAAAAATCTTGCAAATCTTGAGGACAGCAGCATCAAACAAACAGGTGTCCACCATGTTTCACGATAAGTGTGTCAAATACTAGAGGGGTGGGAGAAGAAGTGGGCCTTGAGGAAAGAATGATGCCAGTGAGTGTTTACACATCTTTATCCAAGAATATCTTTGTACTGTTGAACAGAGTGGGAACTGCTATGGTGGAGTACTACAGTGCAGTTTCAGGCAACCAGATCAAATAAAGTGCAGTCCAGAATGAATGGCAGAACTGTCAGCCTGAACGGTTTG
>NW_018135211.1:0-582 GCF_001952655.1 Monopterus albus
CTGGTTTAATCCCTAGAGAGACCATGGCTCTGATCAGGATATGGCCATCAAAAGCGCGTATGTTATGCGCTAGAAACACGGCCTTGCGGTAGCGCGGTCTCCTGAAATGAAGGAGGAACTGCACAGCACAGTCCGTGCCAAAATACCCCCACTCCGCACCGCTGGCGGATATCGCGCACACATAAAATGGCACATGGGTGCCATTTCTATCTGGAAATGTTTCAAAATCATAGAATATCAATTTTGGGTCTGGAATATAATCTTCTTTTTCAGGCATGGGAAGGCTTTGAATGTAACATCTGTGATCATCATCATCAATTATACCTCCACAGGTGTAACAGGTGGATTCGGGGCATTTGTGCGGCTTAGTATGTTTAGTCAGAGGAACGTAATACAGCCGGGAGCATTTGATGCACTTTTTATGAATTTGGCACAGGCTGGCGCGCTTTGCAGCCATTGGGTACCAGGTTAACTCTCTGTGTTTCGTGAAACAGTAAGATGATGCGCATTGTCTGTTACACTTGTCACACACCACAGCCTCTGATCTCTGTGTATCTGCGCACTCGGCTGTAAAACAAACAT
>NW_018135212.1:0-582 GCF_001952655.1 Monopterus albus
GTGAAAATGGGACAGGACATGGTGGCTCTCAACTATACCACCCCCCTCCATGAGGGGGGCATTGTCTACAACCCCTCTGCTGTTATTCCACCTTCTCTGCCCTGAACTGTCAAAATACGAGCCATAAATTAGCAACTCTTGTTACCTAGCGAAGGTTATAAGAAGAGTTAAAAAAACAAACTCTGAGTAGTTATTTCAAGTGGCTAGTCATGGAAGACCTCTCAGCAACTACAAGTCAGACTGTGTCCAAGACAGTGCCTGTCACCCTGGAAATTAACACAGCACAAATTCTGTCATCCTTATCGGTGCATGACATTACCCAACCATTACCCATCAGCTAATTTTTGTTTCAGGTGTTAGGTGTGGTTCGACATCACTATCATGATCTAACCTAAAAGTTGAATTACCTTAGCTGTCTATCTCGTCATCAGACTTCATTGACAAACAACATTAGCCATGCGTGCAAACTACATATCAAAAATCACTAATGTGTCAACCTCATCAACTGTAATTGTGCCGCTGCAATACTGCCGTAGAGCCGGGACCTATTACACAGCTAATGCTGTAGCTTTGGACTGAATG
>NW_018135213.1:0-582 GCF_001952655.1 Monopterus albus
CAATATTTCTACCGTTACACACTCCAAGTTATCCACCACCACATTTTATCCATAATTTTATATCTAAAGTTTTTACCCACATACAATGCCACGCCACCTCTCAGCTTCATGTCTCTATTTATACATACCATGTCATATCCATCAATGTCAAAGTCCATACCCCTTACATTATTAATCCAAGTTTCAGAAATTGCAATTATATTGAATGAGTGTATAAGACTACTAAGATAATGTTTTATACTATGGAAATTAGCATATAAGCTTCTGCTATTGAAGTGAATTAATGATATTTTGTTTTCAGTTTTAACATTACTGTTAAACTGTTCATCCGTATAATACTGGCAATTACTGTTAGTGTTTGTAAAAAAAACTTTTTCAGGATCAATCATTATCCAGTTCCTGAAAGTGATGTTCAGTGTATCCATAAGTATTCAATTCCAGTCCATCAAAATCTATAATCCTCTGTAAAAAGTCACTTGCAACATGCTGTGAGTGAGTCATATTTGTTTCCATGTAGAGTTATCTTACCAGAGTATTGATGCCAGAGCTCATCTGACACTTCAATCATCAATATACCTGAGT
>NW_018135214.1:0-581 GCF_001952655.1 Monopterus albus
ATGTTTGCTACTGCATTTGGTCTGACTCACAATCTCTAAAACAGTTATGAGAGGATCTGTTTTTCATTTTAGCCTTGACTAGTTTGAGAACATTAAGCTGCCTTTTTGTCACAGCACAACTCAGGAAGTATTGGTTGAAGTGAGAAGAGTGTTGGGCAGTAAAGCCTAGACTCTACTGCATCAACAACTGTAAAGCTTTGACCACATTGTTTTTAAAGTATAAACATACAGACCACAAAGATCAAAAGATATATTTAAGGCATACACAGTAGCCTGGTTCTGCTGCAAGAGCTGAAAGCTGCAAGAGCAATGCTGAGGGAAAAATATGAAATGATGCACCTGACAACAACTACACCATTTTATCTAACTGCAACACAACAATAAACACACATGTGAAAAGCAACAGTGAAACCTTTTAAGCACGTGTTGCAGACGAGCACCATGGAAATCTTCAGCCAACTCTAGCCAGTTACTGTTTAAGTCATGTAATCTTTGTAATGGATTTACTAGAATGCACCACAATAAATAACTTGTGCTTCAACCTTCATTATTATACTAAAATAGTGTGACAAAAAAAAAAA
>NW_018135216.1:0-581 GCF_001952655.1 Monopterus albus
TTTTTTATTTTCTGCCCAAACACAGTCTTTGTTTCACTTATTGACACAAATGGCAACAGGTTTCTTGGCAGTAGCTGTGACAGTGCGTGTAGCCATGTTGACGTGTGTTTCTGTGGAAACACCCTAGCAATTCCTGCGAAGAGCTATAGTATGAGTAAATGTCACAAGCATGAACTGTATCAGCTGACTTGTTTCAGAGGAAGCATTCAGGCCATTCATTGTGATGTGACTTTCTTTATAGTGCCACATGTGCTAGTTCCCTGGTGATGACTATCCAGGTCAGATCAACCTCATAAAGGGATTTTAATCACCTACCATTTAAGCTTGACAATCACACATTTAAGACAGACTGCAGACAGTGGGGTTCTCTCCTCATTTGTACACCACTGAAAGAATGAGTTTTCCAAGAGCTATGTAGATTTAAATTTGAAAAACAAATGACCTTAACTGAATGTCAGATATGAGACACAGATACATGAGCTGACTACAGTTCTTCAGTTCAAGCATTTATATCAGACACATATTCCAAAGTCAGGTCCCAGAACAAGTGCATTGCGTTCTCTGTCGGACATTTAGCTTTT
>NW_018135217.1:0-581 GCF_001952655.1 Monopterus albus
AGGGTTGGCAGAGAGAGACGCCCTGAGACCACAGCTCTGACGTCGCCGTATGTGGCACCATCACGGCTGTTTGTGTTTCATGTGACGACATGTCTGATAACAGCACAGCTAACAATACAGCTCGTTACGGCCGCTGCTCCTTCCCACGTGCATTCTGACAATAAAGCCCATCACTGCACCTGTGTCACACACACAAACACACTCAGCTAACTCAAACACTGTCAGATTAGAAAGTCAGGACAGCTTGACCTCTGTGACCGGTTGCCCTGGGAGACTGACTGCGTATGGTGGTGATGTGGGTTCAAGCCCCGGCACGCCTCATCGCTGTCTGTGTCCTGGAGAAATGTTTGGTCTGACTCTCCAGAAAACTATTTTGGCTTCAGCAGAAGGTGCATGATGAGAAAATAAAATTGTGTTGTTGAGGCAATTCTGCAGCTAAATCGAGTCTGGCAGCGTTCTTCCTCCTCTCAACAAATCCCCTTAAAGACCAAAACCAGTAATGTCTCAGTCTTCAGATGCTGTCTGACTTCCTGCCCGTCTGTGGCTCTGAAGAGTCATTGTTGGTTTTGGTCTTTTCATGG
>NW_018135218.1:0-581 GCF_001952655.1 Monopterus albus
GTTGCTACCTGCAGTGTAACTCACTAGATCCATGTACTGAGCAGCTTCAGAACCTGCTTGGAAACACTGGGTTTTTAATATTTCAGCAGCAGGATGGTTACATAACTCTGACAGCACATCCAGCAGCAGGTAGCAGAAAGAGTGCTGATGGCTAATCCACCGTACTTAGTGCTCCAAAAGGTAAACAAATATAGCCTAAAACTGGCGCCCACATTGTAACACACACTGTCCATGGCAACGTTACGTAGCCTCTACTCCCTGTTACTTGTCAAAGTTTATATCTGTTCACAGGAGTGATGATGATTAACACTTATTGTTTAATGCTTCGTCATCATTAGGAGAGGTGGAGATCAGGACCTTGTAACGGGCCGGGTTATGGCCGATGTTTAGGCCACCTGATGTGTCTACATCCTGTAGGCCATCAGACCAGCTATGTAATGGATTTGAGCTCAAGTACCAGTTAAATTTTGTTGTGTAGTATTTTGGAAAATGTTTCATTAAACGTTAAAGGTTCAGTCACGTGAACAGATCGTACTTTTACACCAAACAGCCAGAATGTTGCCATAGATACGAGTTACTGT
>NW_018135219.1:0-581 GCF_001952655.1 Monopterus albus
CCAATACAGTTGCTGCCTGCCAGACTCTCTTTGACTCTTTGCATGCACTGTCAACCTGTCTGCCAACACACACACAGGCGCACATTAAAACAGACTTCTGCCTGTACAACGTGGTGAGTACGTGCATCAGAATGTGTGTATATGACAGCAGGAAGTGCAGTCACAACTCAAAAATAGTCAGTTTCATACTTAAACCCAGTAGCTGGCCCATAAGACTGAAGGTGACTGATCACACACATGACCACACACACACAGCTTCTCCCCTAGTGGGAGACAACGTGTTTAATTAATACTGACACCATACTCATAGCAGGAAACTGTGCATTGCTGTGCGCTTTTCCGTGTGTGTGTGTGTTTATGACGGTATGAGCCTAGAAGTCACTATAGCTGCACTACTGAATAATATGCAGTGCTCTTTCCCACATATAGTGGAGTCAGTCTCTCTCTCAATGTCACCTACAAGGTCTTAAGCAGCCCTTAATTAACTTATTAACAAGTCTGCAGAGCTTAACATGGTCGCTAATGAAGGGAGTATGGGTGGGAAATTAACCTAATGGTAGGAAATAGGGATCACTGCATTT
>NW_018135220.1:0-581 GCF_001952655.1 Monopterus albus
GCGGTTGTTTTAGATTGCATTATCCAGGTGTATTTAATAAAGTGGCTGCTGAGTGTACATTTGCAGTCCTACTCCTAACAGAGCATCATGTCAGGAAACACAGTGTGTATCACCTGTGTACAGAGCACAGTCTCTGTTTGTGGGTTTCTCAGTCCAGTGCACGGTCAGATTATGTTCATTGTTGATGTCGTTTATTGTTCCAGGAGGAAGATCGCAAATCTGTGTCAGTGTTAAGGTTAAAGATAGAAACATGAAGTTCATTCCACAACTGAAACAGAGGACTCTGACTGCAACATAAATTAGCCACCTTAAAAAAAACAAAACAAAAGGAGAGACAGAAACCCACCCGGGTCTACAGTGTCAGTGTGCATGCTAGGCTGTATGACTAAAAAGAGACAAACATACAGATTATATCTAAGACAAAAGCAGCCTAACAGATTCAAAATGTTTAAGGCATACTACAGGTTGGTGCAACATTCTCACACAGTGTCTACCTAAAGTCCCTGAGTGAGTTAATACAACTGACTGGTCACATCTGGGGAAAAAAAAAATATTACCATGGAATCCCGAAAGAATATGAA
>NW_018135221.1:0-581 GCF_001952655.1 Monopterus albus
ACTAAGTATCATTCATGTTACAGTTTTATTGTCCTCCAAGGTTTAGGTTTAAGTTCTAAAACTATTCTGAATGCTTTTAGGGCAATCTGTTTGTCAGTGCTTATAAATTTGATCTGTAGCTGGTGACTTGTTCTACTTTACCAGCCACTCTGGTGGATAATCAGTCAGCCTTTCAGTCTTTAACTGTTCCACAAACTAGATTATTCTGAACAATGTTGGGCAAAATGTTTCACTATTCAGATTATTTTTAATCATCCTTTATTCACACATAATTTATGCAAAAACATCAGATGTCATACTGCAAGGTCATGAATATTTGTGAAATAAAATATTTCAAGCCAAAGACTAAATGAGGATCTATGGAGGAAGTAAATGTCTAATGATTTGGAATTAAATGCCGGTGAGTGACTTGTTGAATCTGAACACATGAGCATATATATTTTTCAACCAGCTGGAAGTTACGCCTCATGAGTCACTAGGTGTCACCCCTGGCCTGTTACAACCAGGGCTGCATAAAGTTAAAGTGACAGTGAAGGTTTTTAAGAAAGCTAAGTCAAGTTATTATGCATCAGTAGATTTTT
>NW_018135222.1:0-581 GCF_001952655.1 Monopterus albus
TTTTTTACCATGAGTAGTTGTTTCAAACACCCAGCCAAGGAGGACCTGTTGGAAGCTAAAAGTCTGAAACAGAGGTTGCCAGACCAAAGTGGCCAGAAATTGTGTTTTGTGCAGTTTGTGGCATCTAGGCATTCACAATTTACTTCTTCACAAGGAAGCAGAATGTGACTGGAGGAGCAAAGGGTGTCACTTTAGGGTGTCACTTTGTTTTGAGTCTTACTAGAATGTTACTAAACCAGTTTCACAAATGCAAATAAATAATGTGTATGTCCATTCAACACACATTAAAGGAGGAGCTGGCGGGCATACAAACAGAATCCAGGCAGCTTCTCGAGAAACAAGAAAAGAAATGGAAGAGCATCCTGGAACAGATTAAGGTGAGGAGGACACCTGAACTGGGTGTCTTCATATAGTTTGTGCTCTACATCCCAGTCCTGAGTATGAACAGATACAGATTCTACTGAACTGTGTGTAAAACAGGAGGAGGCGGAAAAAACAGACAACTACTGTGAAAGCATCATAGTTGGTGGGATCGAGTCCCTCCAGGATCGTTACCTGTCAGTGAAGAGGCTGATTGGAGA
>NW_018135223.1:0-581 GCF_001952655.1 Monopterus albus
GTGGGAGAGTCTGTGCCCATAAATACAGATTGTATTAAAGCTCAGTCTACTTTAGGTGGGTATTGAAGTTCCCCTGACTGAATAATTCACCAGTCTGTGGTGTACATTTGTGTGTGTTTTCAAAACAGAGCTTGATGGATGAGCTTAACCCAAGCCTACAAAAACTGGTTTCACTGGGAAACAGCTATGTCCAGGCTTTCAAGGGTAAGAAAGAAATCTATTGATGAGAATTTCTCACTTTTACTCGGGTGTGTGAAATTCACACGCCTGTCTTTATAAGTGCTATAAACAAACTCTAGTGGCAGTAACACAATATGGGAGCTGTCATGCATCCCTGGTTAAGTCCATATACTTTGAGGATATCCTCGGTTATGAGCCTCTAACCAAGATATTATGGCTGCACTGTCAACAGACGAGGAGCCCAGGAGGAGGAGGTACATTTCTATGTGCAGAGGCAGGGACCTGGAATACTGAACGTCACCTGGACTTGATTTTCTGTGCTCTCTATCCAAGTCCCAAAAGGAAGAGAACGGCTCATTCCAGAGCCAGGATTAAACCTATATGTACAGGCATTGGTGTCT
>NW_018135224.1:0-580 GCF_001952655.1 Monopterus albus
TTCCCCAAACAGTTTTATTAAAATCCATTTATCCAGTTTATTCAACAAGGTGAAGGTAATAATAAATAAAAGCCACATTTATGATAGGCAAGCACAGGGTTCCTTAATTATATGCATTCAAAGTCATTCATTACAACAAATTTAGACTGACAGCTAGAACAGGACACCATCTCCAGTCCTGCTGTTGGTGATAAAGGCTAGATGACTGACATGGACTCCTTTGTCTACACACTACCAAACTCTCATTTCTGGCATTTCCGCATTCTGTTGTTCATGAATTAATCTCCATGTTCAGGTTCCTGCTCTTTGGCTCCCACATTCCCTGAAGTTGAATGGACATTATGCAAAGAATGTCACAACAGCCTTGATAATGCTGCAGTCTGATTGTCTACACTTCAACTAAACCAGTTGCGGAACACAACGCTTCATGAGTAACTTGCCCAGGGCACCAACAGCTTCAAAGTTTGGCTCCAACTCCTCTGACAGTGGTTTCAAAATGTCCCATTTGTTTGGCTGCAAATCATTCTTATGTGGGCATCATAATTTGGCTTGAAGTACAACTACACCACCAGCTAGAAAA
>NW_018135225.1:0-580 GCF_001952655.1 Monopterus albus
CCTTCTTGTCCTTGACCATTTGTTCAGGGTCCATCAGTCGTACACGATGGCTGAGCAAACACAGTCAGCACACAACAGGTTAATGGACACAACAGCAAGAGAAAAGCAGCTGTCCATCAGTGTTACACAGCGAGCGCAGTCACTGGTCCCAACCCCAACGACTCTACAAACACCTGAAAATAAATGTTGAACTGCCCCTTTGTGCTGCTATGAGGTTTTTCTGACAGTAAACAAACATCTGCTCATAACTTGGACAAGTCCAGTGTGATTTCTGTTACGGTTCACCTTTAATTCGTTTTGTGATTCAAACTGATTCTGATCACTAATCCACTGAAGCCGAAGGGCGTCTGAGAGAGAGTCAGTTCAAAAGAACGAAACATGTTTGAGTTGGGTTATTTACACAAACTGTAAACGTTCTCCAGTGTACAACACACACTGCAGCTGCACAGTGAGACACTAAGGTCTCTGTGTAAACCAGGTATTTGGTTTTGCATATGTCAACAGAAACATCCTAAATATTCCTGTAGAAAGAGTCTGATTCTGGCTGAATATTGAGTTAGTTATCCCCACACTCATAACA
>NW_018135226.1:0-580 GCF_001952655.1 Monopterus albus
CTTCAAGCAGTGCACTGAAAAACTTCTCGACAAGAACTTTGTGAAAGGGTTCTCCCCCAATCAGAACATAACAGCCCAAAGCCTGGCAGATGTTGGTAAAATTCAAATCATTCTGTAGAAGAAACAGAATCATCTCTACCCACAAAACAACACATACACTGTTGCTTACAGTTAGCTGTAGCTCAAACACACCGTTGAAGCTCATGTTGAATGGCAGGTTTTGGAGGAAAGCCATCTCTTGTTGGCAGTTCGTCTGCTGCAGGTAAAATGAGTGAAGCAGCTCTGGGATACGCTTTTAAATCTTGCTGTGTGCTGCTCTCTGATTGGATGGGGAAGAAAATACTGCTACGCCTGAACAACTCTGGTACTATGTGTTGTTCTCTGATTGGATGAGGTGAGGCAGGATGAAGTCAGAGATCACGCCATGAGGGTGGAGTCAGAGATCACGCCATGAGGGTGGAGTCAGAGATCACGTCAATACCGAATGTAGATCTGTTTAGAGTTTTAAAAAGTCCCATACTAAGTGACTGCCTGTTTTCTCTGAAATCACAAGAATATGTAGTGGTTAATAATAAATCAG
>NW_018135227.1:0-580 GCF_001952655.1 Monopterus albus
TGCAGACAAAATCAATTCCTGATAAGTGAAAATGGTTATGGTTATGGTCATATCACATCATTCCCCAAATGTAACTAAAACAAATGTAATATTTCTTAAGGATATTGGATGGGATAGCGTAATATTTAACAAAAAATGACATGTTCTCACAAATGTGTGTATGCGGACATATGTTACAGTATTTGCTGAGTCTGGTGTTCAGAGCCAGTTCAGAAAAGGGCTTATCAGTGATGGTATGTGCTACACTGGAACACCTGCACCAGGTCCTGTATATGAAGGCTAAATAAATGATCACACATATCACACAGAAAAGGGTGAACTTGAGGTTAAGATTGAATTTACATTTTATTTCTTTTTTTAATATTCCATCAAGCTTGCAAGCACTTTTTCATTAAGCGTAAATCTATAACAATGTCACTGGATTGCTGTAGCATTGTATAGCACTGGCTTTTCTTTTCATTTCTCATTAGGACAGCAAGCATAGGACTCATTTCTGATTCATGTAGATAAAAAGCTGTAGACAATCAGCTGTTATCGTTTCCTCGTGACTTCCTGTTGGAAAAAGAAGATGTAAAAAAAA
>NW_018135228.1:0-580 GCF_001952655.1 Monopterus albus
AAACAAAGCTTGCGATAAACATAGCTGTGATGAGTCTGTCCGCCATCGGGAGTTTCTTATTTATAACCTCTACAGATCTTCTTCAGTCGAACAAAGTAAACAACGAAGTCCGTCGGGTTATTGTTAGTGTTAGAAGAAAGACAAATATTGCTGCACTGCAATTAGAAGGACGTCTTAGATATCGTTGTCGTAACAATATTACTTCCCTGTCAAGCAGATTGAATATGCTGCCCAGCTGCAACAGCAAATCAGGTAACGGGGGGGAGGGAATTTAAAATCACGTGAGCTGTCAATTTACGGAAGCACATAGCGGAAGCTGTGACTACTGACCATACAGAACAGTACGATATAATTTAACTTTAGTCTGTAAATTAGCCCACATATACCTTTTTATTAAGTGTTTTATCTTTTTTGGTAAAGAAAAACGTAACTGGTAATGTTACAGTGCACATGGCATGATACTTTCCAGCCATTTAATTTGTAATCTCTGTTTCCTCTAGATTATTTTAGCAGACCTCGTAACTACAGATAGACCATTAAACCGATATCACCCGGAGAGCCTCTTCCTAAAAACGAGAGG
>NW_018135229.1:0-580 GCF_001952655.1 Monopterus albus
ACTAAAACAATAAAACCTAAGCAAGAACAAAACACAAATTTTCAAAGTCGGAGCAATGAAAACTTCCATCAAGATACAAATAACAAAACAACAAGTTAAACTATGTCCCTTTGTGGCAAATAAAACGGATTAAACACCAAAGGCCTGTTTAAAAAGGTGAGTTTTTAAAGTTGACTTAAAAATCACCAGCTCGGTTATGGACCGAAGCTCTAGCGGTAAAGAAGTCCAGAGTCTGGGGAGCACACAGCTCTGCGCGGAGCATAGATAGACAGCAGCTCCGACAGGTACGTCGGAGCGAGGCTATATATAGCCTTAAAGACAAATAGCAACATCTTAAACTCAACTCTCCACTGTACTGGCAACCAGTGTAGGGAGAGAAGCACAGGAGTGATGTGGGCATACCTGGGAGTGTTCGACAGCAGCCGAGCCGCAGCGTTTCAACAGTTAAAGCTTCCGAAGTAAAGACTGAGAAATACCAACGTAGAGGGCATTAGAGTAGTCCAGTCGGTGAAGTGATAAAAGCGTGGATAGCCCCTTCCTTAGACCCGGCTGCTATATAGCCACTGAAATGAAAATGAAA
>NW_018135230.1:0-580 GCF_001952655.1 Monopterus albus
GCCAGAGTATCCAAAGAGAACCCATGGTAGCTCTAATCTGGAGCCTTGCTGTTATGAGCCAACCACACTAACCACTGCTTTGTTAGTTCATTGTTAAATGTATTCTTCAAATAAAAACTCTACATAATAATTTCTAGCAGCTGAAAGTTGCTTTCATTTGACATTTTTCACACTCAAGTTAGTTAGAACATCATTTACAAGTCCATAAAATACCAGAGTGTTGTACACAGAACATATGTGTGTATTTATGGTTGTATGAAATTATCCATGCTTTCATTAGTTATACCACTTATGCTGTGGAAGGTCACATGGGGGTTGGACCCCATCCCAGCTAAAATCAGAGGAATTGTGAGATACACCATGGACAGCCTGGCAGTTTATTACAGAGGTGACACATAGAGAAATGAAATTATCCATTCTGTTATGGTGGGATCCTGTACAGTGGTTGAGAGAAAATGAGGACTCAAAAGTGCAACCTCAGGTGCTAGTAAGTAAGTGTCTTTATTGCAATTGTAGTATATAGAATTTGATACAGATTAAATTAATTCAGAAAAAATCATCCCAATTTAAATAATCATTT
>NW_018135231.1:0-580 GCF_001952655.1 Monopterus albus
AAAATCACTAACGGCTTTCAAACAAAGTGCATCCTCACATTAATTTACGTTCCCACTTCAGTGTTCCCTCTTGCCTCCCCTACGCAGACATTTTTCTGTGAAGAGGAAAACTTTGGTGCAACTGACCACACATCAGGGAGTTTAATAACGCTGTATTGCAGAAACATTTTCCTTTTTCATTTTAACAGGCCTGTCTTCAGTTTAGAGGGGAAAAATTGGTCATATTATAAAGTTTGTCAAACTCCATGAAAAGACCAAAACAGTGTTTGTCTGCAGCTCAGTTCATTAATATTACATTTCATGGGCACTGCAGCAAAGAAAGGCGATTAGCAACCACTTTCTGCTGCAGGTAACTACACAGCAAGTATTTCTGGCAGCAGGATGTGCACATGGGACCAGCACAAAAGAAGCTGCAATGCTGTGTTAAGGCCAGTGGCTGGCTGTTTTTAACTGGCTGCATCAGAAATCACTACCCATTTTTAATATAGTGAGTAACTACCACATCGGACAGTCTAGTGCCCTCAATGGAATCACAACAGGCAGTGTCCAGTGCATACAGTTGTGCTCATAAGTTTACATA
>NW_018135232.1:0-580 GCF_001952655.1 Monopterus albus
TTAAATAGGCTGATTCTGATCCTGGTGCAATTCTACAGTCCTGTATTACTAAAGCTATATAAATGATCAAAATCCTATTGACATTACAGCATTTGAGGGACTATTATAAAACCTAATCCCATTGTTGATTTGATTTTAAATCAACAAATAATTTTGTTACATTTCTCCACTCTTCAGGTTTTTCCCTTAATTTGTCACTCATCTGTATCTTTCCACTGAACTCTGATTGACTCGGTCCCATGACAGCGGCCCCTGCAGTGTTTACAATCTGTCTGTTAGCATCAGCATTAACTGTGCCTTTGTTTTAAGTCCCATCTAGCATGAGAGGGTGGTGGACTGAAGTTGCTCTGTGTTAACATGATACAGTGCTCCAGAAACAGGGGTGCAATGTTCCAACAGTGAGCGATCCAAGAACTCATGGAAGAAACAGAGAGGGAGCACAGAAGAAAAGCCTGTCTTTTGCCTGGACAACTTGCTGGACTGAACCTTCAAGTTCAGAGATGGGTTGCAGTCTTCCTCTATGGTAGACCATGGCCCCACACCTGCACATTAAAGAGGAAATACAGTACATGCAAAAAAA
>NW_018135233.1:0-580 GCF_001952655.1 Monopterus albus
GCTATAAACACATTGTCTGATTTATTGAGGCGGGGGACGCTCTTGTCCGCGGAGCAGTATTGAATCAGTATTGAGCGTGTTCATTGATAAAGCTGAAATATTTAACCCTGTAAGTTCCTGACAACATCAGGTTGAAAAACGTTTCAGGCTCGGTGACTATTCTGGTATGACTGACATCACACTTTTGCACAAACTTGCCCCAGAAGGAATTGAGACAGAGTTTGGCCACTTGTCGTTTACCGGAGTTGAGCTCGATATTTGAAGCGTTCAGTAAAATCCCCTGCTTCTCGTAATAATCTTTAATGTATTGCAGTATTCCTGCCTCATCTGTGACACCTGCTGGATACCCGCTCGCCTCCTGCTTGCCCTTGAGAAATGTGGTAATGTAGCCTTTGAAGAGAAAGTCGCTCTGTTGTTTGAAATGCCACACCTCGCTTATTTCAACGAGTTTGTAACATTTCTCTAGAGCTTTTACAAATTCACAAGTGACCCAGACGCCGGACAGAGCCCTGTCCTCGTCACAGTGATCGCATGGAGCATCCTGCCTATTCTTTTCAGCAGTGGTCCCCAACCCCCGGGC
>NW_018135234.1:0-580 GCF_001952655.1 Monopterus albus
GCTGACTGGTGCATCAGGTGCACTTGAACTTTAAGAAGTTCAGGTAGACCATCTAGGTTATTTTAATGTCAGCATGTCCTGAGGTTAACAGGTTTTTTTGAGTCTTACATACGTCATGAGTGGGTATTTAGGTATTTGTCATTCAACTGCCTGACCTGCTGTGACCCCATCTTGTGTTTTCTGCTTCTCCTCTCCCTCATATACACGTGGCTGTGTTAAAGAATCTCACTATGCAAGTAAAAACACAGCAGATGATCCAAAAGGCCAGATGTTCAGAGATACAAGTGCACTTCCTCAAGTTACTTCTTTGATTGCGCTCTCGGCATCATGATCAATTATGTATGGAAAGAAATCTCTCAGTAATTGATGTAAGTTGTTTGCTGCTCATGTAAGTGTTTAAAGCTGCCAGGTCCTCTCAGTGATTGATCACTGCCACATTTGTGTTGGTGTTCATCCAAAGCTGTGTGTGTGTCTGAGCCTCTTTCTTGGTGTACACTTGCGTGTCATTAAAATGAAACGATTGGCTACCTGGAAAAAAGTACTAACTGCTGACTGAGTGTAGCTCAGTGTTACATGCCTC
>NW_018135235.1:0-580 GCF_001952655.1 Monopterus albus
CGGGATGTCCTTCATCCCAACACGACTCTTCTTCAGGTTGTCTTTGCAGATCTGTAGATTAGTCACAGCTCCTTCATAAGCTCCTTCCCTATAGCTCATATGATCTATAAAACTGGGCTGAGGCTCGACTCCTCTCTGTTTAACGAAGTCTGCGTACCACATCTCTTCACCATCCAGTGCGTACATGAACTCTCCATCAGAGTCTGAACAGCCATCGATAGCAAAGTGCTCATGAAAACCTGAAGAGAAAACAGAAGGAAACTGGTTATAAACCTGATGATACACTGTTTGTTTGTTTGTTGTTCAGACGTGACTCAGTAAACAGTTTGACTAGTTTGTCGGAGTTTGAGAAAGTCGGACTCACCATCAGCAGAGACACAGAGTACACAGGAGAGGATGAGGAGCAGCTCCGACGCCTTCATCATCTTATTTTACATTGGCAGCATCAGGTCTGTGTGGATCTAGATCAGTGTTGGTCTGTAATGACGCTGACAGAAACTGACAGAAAGTCTAACAGCACCTAAGTGCTCGCTCACATAACAGCCAATCACAATGCAGAGGTCACATGATGTCATCAGTC
>NW_018135236.1:0-580 GCF_001952655.1 Monopterus albus
TGAGTCCCTGCATGTAATAATGCATACAGTACTGCATGTATTGGGCTCAGTTTTTAGATTTATTGTTATTGACTGTGAGAGCAAACATCAGACTTCTGCTCTTATTTTAACTCTTGTATATTCTGATGATTTCTACTGTTTGTCAGGACTTTCACACCTGAGGCTTCCTGATGAATGGATTCAATTAATCAATTCAAATCAATAACAATAAAATATAGTGTCGTCAGAAGTGTTGCTTTGTTTTTACTGTGACAAAACTCAGATAGTGGGTTACTGTTCACTGGCTAGAGACCTGATTATCAGAGTTGGTCCGCTGACAGCCGGAACATCGTACGCTGAACTTTATCTATTTTGTGTTCAAGAGGTTTTGCTCAGAGTCTCAAACTGACTGAAAACAGGGAGATACAAGGTTTTGACACCAACAGATCTGAGTTTTGTTTTGGAGAAAGTTCTGCAGTTAGGAAGTTTCGGTGTCTGGGGGAGGGAGTGTGGTGGTGCAACCTCAGAGACTCAGGAAACACATTTTCTACCAGAGAGCACACACACTAAAATACACACTGAAACACACACACACACACAC
>NW_018135237.1:0-580 GCF_001952655.1 Monopterus albus
CAGTTTGAAAGTATGTGTCATTGTAAATGTGTTGTTTGGGTTCAGTAGAGTCACAATATCATACTGTATTTTGCATGTGCTTGATGCATACTCACGTGTAGGAACATAAGCATTCACACACACTTTACTTCGTGGTGAGGCAGATTCATCCCTTTCAGCTGCTTCCTCTGTATTTATCACAACATAACCTGCTTTGTTGCTAATTAAATGCTCATAATTAAAGTTTTGAGTGATGGTGTTCAATCGTGTGTGTGTGTGTATGCACGCTATGTGCTCTACTGTTCATCTTAGTGTTGTGGGTGGGTGTAGAAAGGGGAGTGAGGACTGAGGTGAGGAATGTCTCATCAACATGTGGATCAGGTTCTCTCAGCCCTGAATAGCAAACCGACAGTGTTCTTTCATTGACACCTGTCATACACACCCAGCACAGGGCAGACAGGGCTAATGCACACAGGCAGGCGATATGTCCAAGGCTAGTATGAACTCTGAGGACAGCAGGGCAGTCACACACACAAATATTTGAAATGCTATATCATCTCTTCTCTTATTATATTTATTATATCCTTATATATTTTATTAT
>NW_018135238.1:0-579 GCF_001952655.1 Monopterus albus
ACAAATAAGGTACTTTTTAACAGAAGCGTTCCCTTTACACAGTAGCAGAAAATTTCAAACAATGTAATCAAGGCACATCTATCAAGGCTCATACGTGCCCTCATTCATTGCGATCCTAATAACGTTCCTCAGACCAACATCTTCCACAGTACTAATTGGCCTGCAGTTTGTAGCTATCCACTTAGCTATGGCATTTGTTAGCTTGTCTTGCTTTTGTTTATCTATACTTCTCTCACACGCTACATCGGGTAGTCTGCTGAAGCCTCCCTCCGCTATTTGTTTGGGTGGGTGATTTGCTGGCATCAACGGTGTGTATTGCATTTAAGTGATACTTCTGACTCGAAGTACTCCGGTGATAACAAAATTCAGCTTTGCACTGGCTACAAATGACTTTGGTTATATCAACTCCACCGTGTGGAAGAGATTTAAATTGAAAAAGTCCACATAAGAGTCCTTTACCTTTCTCAGTTTTTCTGTCCCTGGAAGTTACAGTGTTGCCAACTCCTCAGTAAGGAAAGTCGCTACTGACTGTCCTAAAAGTCACTAAGTGGTGTCATCGCCTAATTTGCATAAAATTCA
>NW_018135239.1:0-579 GCF_001952655.1 Monopterus albus
ACCGGATGCAAGGAGACAAAGCCATGTAAATGGTCAGTGTGACTTTAAAACACCATGTTTTTGACTGAGGTCAGCAGAGTTTCTCATTAACTGCCTAGAGAACACAATGCAGACAGATGGGTTCACAAAGTAATGCACAGTAACTTTTCTAAAAGGTGTGTGCAAGTGGGACATTACACTGCAGTAGGTGCTGGGACAGCAGGTGAAGAGGGGCCGTCATCAGGTGGAGCGCTCAGAGATGTGTGTTAGCCTGAGCTCTGCTCAGCAGCTGGTTGATAATGTGCTGTGTCACTGCAGGACTGGCCACATCATGTGGCCTGTGGTTAACAAGTGAAGCTGCTCTGGACTTTAATCTGCCATGTTGTTCATCTGCAGCTCGTTCCACATGAGCTGATTTCATGCTAAAATAAGAGGGAGTTTCTCCTCCCTGCTGTGGCCGAGTGCACAACAGGCTCAGAGAGGGTGGATACAAAGCAATGAAAGGAGAGAGTCGAGTCTCTGAACAAAGGCAATTGTGTCTTTAAAAGGAGGGCGTTTGTTAGGATCACTCACTCACGGAAGGGTAAGTGAGTGAAGAAG
>NW_018135240.1:0-579 GCF_001952655.1 Monopterus albus
TATTCAGGAATAGGCAGTATAGCTAATGGATGGATGATAGTTGCTGCCTCTTGGTTGTCCATCTCTAATAATAATAGCCTCCCAGAACATTAATACTGCATCAAAGGTCTGCTGTTGTAAATGGCTATATCTGAAGGTAAGTGTAAACAGTGTCAACACAAACATACAGAGCATGAACAAACTTGATGTCAACTCCACTTCCACCAAATCACTTGTGATTTCCCTTAAACTCAAGCCTTTTGAAAATGAATAGTCCACAGATAAATTGAGGTTAACACTTCAAAGCTATGGCAAAATATGAGTGAAGGACAGAGCTCTTTCAGTCAGTTTCTTCTGGATGGGCCTCTCCAAGTAGGTGGACTTGGTCATATAGTTCCCTTTCTCACACAAGGTTGAGGCACTGTGAAACAACTTGACACTTCTCACTTCCTGGATACACCTCTGTTACCTTTGCTAATTTCCACTGGTTATGTGATGCACTATTATCTTGCAGAATAACAGTGTCATAGATTTTTGTGTTTCTTCAATCCTTGCTTCATTTATGCCTGTCCTAGAGGTTTAAAAGATATTCTTTTTTTT
>NW_018135241.1:0-579 GCF_001952655.1 Monopterus albus
AAGTGGAAAAGAGGCTTTTATGATGATAATGGACAAAGAAGAGCAGAATTCATGTATGCCTACATGATGTTCCCGTTGTCATCCATAGGTGCTGGGCTTCAAGTTCCACATCTCTGCTGATGCCTTTTTCCAGGTGAATCAGGCAGCTGCAGAGGTGCTCTATGGCACTGTGAGGCACCTCTGTGTCCCAAACCCTGAAGAAGGCGGAAGAAGAGCAAAAGTCGGTGGTACTCTTCTAGATGTGTGCTGTGGCACAGGCGCCATCGGCATTATTATTTCTCCCAGAGTGGACAGAATTATTGGTAAAGAGCTCACAGAACAGGCAGTGGAAGATGCTAGATACAATGCAGCTGTCAACAACATACTGAACTGTGAGTTTATCCCTGGGAAGGCAGAGGAGGTGCTTCCTGGTCTTATGTCTCAGTTGAGCTCCGCAGGTGGAGGCCTGACAGCTGTGGTAAACCCCGCACGAGCCAGCCTGCACCACAAAGTGGTCCGAGCTTTACGAAACCAAACTGCTATTCGTAGGCTGATCTATGTTTCCTGTAAACCAGATGGAGAGGCCATGAGGAACTTTGT
>NW_018135242.1:0-579 GCF_001952655.1 Monopterus albus
CAAACCTAGTGCCAAAAATATCTGTTTCTTTTTTTTCTTTCCTTTCACTAGCCAGAAGGAGTAGTTGCAATGTTATGGAGAGTTACTTAAAACATATGTTCATAATCATTTGTGCATGTTATTACAGCCATTTGACATGTATGTAACTCACTAAGGACCCACTTAGGGCTGCGGTGAAGACAATCTAAATCAGTTTAAGATTAAGACTAAGTTCTGACCCACAATCAAGAATGACTACTGTAAATAAAAGTTCTCTCACCAGAGCCAGCTGGAACAGAGACTCAGTGTTCAGGATTTTTATTGTATTACTTGAGAGGCTGCTACATTAGGAGGGTTGTTTATTTCTTGCTGATTTACTGCAGACAGTATCTTGGTTTCAACATGTGACAATCAACAGTGGTGCAGCTTGACCAAATTAAATGAATTAGTGAATAAATTAATACCACATAAGGTGTGTTTTTGAAGCTACATCTTGTGGCCTTCCTTGCTGGAAGGAGTTTCTCAGTTTTCATGAAGATGGTTTCTTGTTATCACATTCGATACATCACATGATAACAGGTGGTTGTATATATACACACA
>NW_018135243.1:0-579 GCF_001952655.1 Monopterus albus
AATACTTTTTATAGGCACTGTATATTAACTCATCGTGACGTTGCCAAGCTTTACTCATGAGATAAAGTATGTGTGTTAGAGTTAACTCTCTGTATCTGTTTTGATAACTTCTGGAGGGAAACGCATATAAGCAAATGCAAAGTCTGCTGTTATACACCTGTTACTGAAATACTACTGTAAAATGAATGTAGCATGTCACCTGTTAATAAGGGTCCCAAACAGTAGCCTGATGGTCCTCTGAATGTTTTCAGTGCACAACCAGCTCCACTGCTCCTTCATCAGCAGACACAGGATGTTCAGAGCCACATCAGCCAGCACTAGCTCAGATGCTGTGTTCACAACATGCAAGACACACATAAAAACACAACTCACTCTGAGATACCATGAATTAATTGCTGTTACAAGCAAAAATTAAATACCACATCGAAAATTAACTATATCTTAGTTTAACATGTTGCAGCAAAAGCAGCACTGTAACAGGATATGTGTTGTACACTACAGACTACATTTCTTATATGGGCGTATAATGAACATGCAGGCCTAGCAGTCACATTAATACTTCATGCATTCATCAACAGT
>NW_018135244.1:0-579 GCF_001952655.1 Monopterus albus
AAATGGATAAATATGAGTGTACAGATGAACAACCGCAATCAAAACCAAATTTAATCACTTAAAGCAACTCTATGTTAGAGCTGCTGTTTTAGCTTTCTCAATCCTCCCTGTGATTTAAACCTTAATGTCCATTCATGTGCATATATTGTAAATATATAGATGTACATATAGATCTAAAGAAACACATGCAACATGTGCCAATTAGCAAAAATAGAGAAAATATCCTTTTATTTTTACCCTCAGCTGCTTTAACTCACTTTTCCCTTTCAATTATATTTGAGCTGCTTTCCCCTGTCTGTGCTCTCCTGCATGTCATGCCTGCCCCTCTCACAGAAATCACCGAAGGGCGGGGGGAGGTGGAGCCACAGCCCAGAGCGGGCCACCACTTCCAGTATTCTGGAAGACAAGCTACAGAGTGGACCGCTCTGACAGCTTAGACAGGCCCGCCCCAAACTGCGCACCCTACCCTCCTTTAACACTAAATTGTACTGTTAAACCTGCTGGACAAGTATATAAGGAAAGCAACTACTTTTTACATGCCAGCCAAAGGGGCAGAGAGGATTTTACCACTTGTGAATT
>NW_018135245.1:0-579 GCF_001952655.1 Monopterus albus
GTCTGCCTTGTGTTTGTGTATGCAGACGCTCGTGGACCCAGGAAGATGACCATTTTGTCACTAGACCAATGCAGGCATGCAGACGTGCAAAGCATGATCAGCCCTTTACACATACACAGCATTTTCAGTAGGATCCCTAGTGGAGCAACGTTTTTATGTGTCCATCTTGTGGGTGGTTTCATTCATTCTATAGGATTAGTGCTGATTGAGAACTGGTGACTTTAAAACCTCAACAAAGGCACTACAAACAGTAGAAGAAGTAAACATAAAGTGAGGTTTAAAATGTTTTTAAAACATCTTTTCAAATGCTCTGCAAATCGGGATCAACATCATCAACATTTGGCCTCTTCAAAAATACACATAATTCATTTTGTTGATAAAAGCTGAAAATAACTTTTCTTCACATGAAAACTCCAGAGGGCACATTTGAATTATTAGTATTATTATTTAAATTTTTGATGACACATTTTTGGCAACTTGGGGCCAGTGGAAACAAGCTGTAAACAGTTAGCATAATCGCCTGTACCTATCTAGTAGATATGAAAGAACTAATGCTGTCAATTGATTAAAATATTTAAT
>NW_018135246.1:0-578 GCF_001952655.1 Monopterus albus
ATGTAATTGGTACACAGTCCTCAAACATACAAAGTCCTTTTTAAAGCAAGATTGGGACTCACACAGAACACCAGAAACCATTTTACTATAATCTGTGTTATGGTAAGGATAATATACATCCTTATTATTGAGAGAAGATGGGTCTACCTGTTGTAAAAGGTTATTCATTGTTTGTTTGGACTTCTACTGAAATAAACCGTGCTCATTCCATTCAGACTAATAGACGTCAAAATGCCTTGGTTTTAATAAGAGGGGCCGTCAACAATGGAAGGATGTGATGACCTCTGAAGGTTTCTTTGTTTTCTCTCTTTTAAACAACCAGGTCTACATATATGGTTAAACTAATATAATCAAATATTTATCATTTAAAGAGACTGAATGCTGTTTTACTGTTGGGTTACACTTTCTAAAACATGCGTGCACAATTCTGCTCAGCATATTCAAGAAGTGGGGGAATGCCTCTGTGGGGATGCACATTTTCAACTAAAACTAAAGACAATAGAAGGAAATAGGAAGCTCCCCGTACACAGACTAGGCTTCCAGAAGTTTCCCATATAACTAATGCCAGTGTTAAGCCA
>NW_018135247.1:0-578 GCF_001952655.1 Monopterus albus
TTATTAATTGGTTTAACACTTCGAGCTGATGTCTCTTCCCATGGTAACAATACCTTGGATGTCCTGTAAGGGTACCATTCAGACCATTTGGCTATCATCTCCCTCCCATTGAGCTCCATAGAGCCCAGCATAGAGGACACGTTAATAACTGCTGCCCTGTGGATGCCCATGCTTCTTGAGCCATCTGCTCCTCCTCTGGATGCAGCTTGCTTTAACAGAGGCAGGAAGGCCTGGGGGGCAGAAGAAAAGCACATCACAGCTGAAGCTGGTACTCATAAGTCAAACCGCTGAAAGGAAGGTGGAGGTCTTTTCTTTTGTTTATATCAAAGCTTTTAGAATCTGCCAACGTTTTACAGTATGTGATTAATTTGACAATGTATTATATTTTTATTTAATGACTTTAATAATATAACTGACACTACAAACAACACACTATGTTAAGGACACGTTAGCACAACACTTCGTCTTCCTACTCTGAGTCAAAACACATTTCACACTGTAGATGTGGCGATGAGAGTGGTGTTCCCTCTGGTGGCAGTGGGTTCACTACATAGATCCATCCATCCATTTTCTTAGTC
>NW_018135248.1:0-578 GCF_001952655.1 Monopterus albus
CACCGGTGCACTGAAGGGATTGTCCTGACTGGTGTTAAATTTGTATTTTTGTGCATTAGATGAAAACATGTGCAGAAAACTCTGTGTGTGCACCTCCACCAAGCAAAGCCAAGAAAATTGCGACTGCACTTTCAGAACGTTTCACATTCTTTCATAGTAAATATGAGCTCCACGCAGCAGCGCAACCTCAGATACTGCGGTCACCTTCATTGTGCGTTGTGCCTGCAGGAACACGTTTTGACCGCTGGTCAGCGTTTCTTCGGGAAAGGAAGCTTGTTTTTATCGTTCTCCCCGATTCTTTAAGGCGTCCTCTGTCTACTACTACTAGGTGTGTGACGTGAGACGCCAGGACACGCGCCACAGGCCATGTTTGGCGCTGCGTGGCAACCACAGGACTGCGCGCCTGCACTGGGACCGTGTGTGGTGACCGGAGTCGTGAGGTTTGCAAGTTGACAGACTTACCGAGTCGGACTGCAGCGCAGACGTCACCAAGGCACCGGCTGAGGTGGGGGGTGCAGTATGTTCAACGTTTTGTAGGATTTTTCCAAGTATTTCAGAAAAGGGTTGTCAGATTGTGT
>NW_018135249.1:0-578 GCF_001952655.1 Monopterus albus
GTATTAAATTTACTCATAAGATTTAAAGTATAAATGATCAGAAATAACCATTGCATGTGTCCACACTTCACATTGCATTCAAAATACAGAGGTACAGTATTATATGTTTGCTTGATTCGCTTTCCCTTTGCCCTGTACACTCACTAATGTATTTGTCATAATATTGTCCTTTTATCCCTTATCACATTGTGAAAATGAAAATCTATACAACTATTACATCCTTACCAGAATCTCTTGAAGAACTACAGGGTCCTAGAGCTGAAACAATCACTTAATTATCCAATTGTGCAATCAACAAAAAATTAATCTACAACCTTTTTGATAATCAATCAGCTGTTTTCAAAAGCTAAAGCTCCTCTGCTTCCTGTTTCTCAACCATTCACTAGGTTTCTTTATTTCATATGTCGGTACATTAAGTTTACTGTTACTGAGTTTAAGAGTTTAATATCAGGACTTTAAGAGCCTAGTAAAAATGACATATGACCTTTACAACTCTTAAAAAACTCAAGAGAAATCCATCCACTACACATAAAGAGAGAAGACAAAAACTGAATCAATCAAAATGTAATTAAAACATC
>NW_018135250.1:0-578 GCF_001952655.1 Monopterus albus
TACTTTACTGCTTATCTGAATAATTAATGCAGTCGAGGATTGTGAAGCTCTGCGATTGAAAGGAAAGGCTTAAACTTTGGATGACATGTGACCCTCTGTTGTTTATCTACAGAGATGAAGGCGTTGACTTTGCAGCGGAAAAACATGGCCCAAGGAGAGCAGCAGCAGCAGGCCACATGTGGGAGAAGTCTGTCTTCTAACTATGTTCCTCCAAGTCTGGAGAATAAGTTCTTAGGTCAGACCTCCTTGCTGAAGTCCCAGGCCTGCTCTCCACTCATAAAATTTGCAACACAACCTCCCTCCTGCTCCTCTCTCCAGCCTTCCAGCCTCTGTTCCACCTCATCCTCCCTTCTCTCTGCCTCTTCCTTATCACCTTCCCTCACCACTTCCCTCCTCAGTACTGAGAATAAGCTCCTAACTAGCCAGTCACCTCTTTTCTCTTCTTCCTTGACCTCTTCTGTTTCTAAAGAGTCTCTGCTTTCCACATCCCTGCCCAGCTCTGTTCTGCTCAATCGCTTTGCTCTTCCTCCTTCATTCATCCCTCATGGTCTGGGTGGAGAACAGAAGAGGGATGATGG
>NW_018135251.1:0-578 GCF_001952655.1 Monopterus albus
CCGCCCGCCTGTTTCAGACCCCGGTAGATGATGGGGCAAACCACAGCCAGGTAGTGTTCCACACAGGTGAGGAGGTGCAACAGCGTCTGTCCATGTGAGCTGATGGAGAAGATGGAGTTCCCCAGAAGCTGGAGACCTTGGCCCTCGCTGTGGCCGCCAAAAGAATAAAGGCCAGCCCCTACAAGACCGATCAACTCCAGGGCAGCCACGTTGTATGTGAAGAAGTCGGAGTGGCTCATCACTGCTGCTGTAGAACTGGAGCGCTGTTTCCTCCACAGATGGAGGACTACATAGAGGACGAGGGACAACAGAGGGAGGAGGAGGATGCTGCTGGTGAGGAACGTGGCTGTAAAGATGAAAATGGTCGTTCTGGACTGGAAGCAATGGTCGAGAAAAAGATGAAGGGAGGAATCTGAAGAGTTGGTGGCAGAGTTGACTGACATATCTGTTCTGACATTTGAAGAGACGAAGAAGTATGAATAAAAGATGGACTGAAATAAAGGTGAGCAAAGAGAAAGTGTTAATGCGTCAGTGCAAGAATCTGGAACAGGAAGTACCATCAATCTTAGCTCGTCTTT
>NW_018135252.1:0-578 GCF_001952655.1 Monopterus albus
ATGTATACAAATCAGTCTATGCTGTGGCCCATGCTCTCCACAACCTGGTCACATGTGAGGAGAAGAAAGGCCCTGTTTACAATGAGAGCTGTGTTCTGACTAAACACATTGAACCGTGGCAGGTGAGGAAGCACCAGTTAAGTGTGACAAAGTAACAACAGCCGTAATCTGTTGTTTAACACTCGTATGTATATATATTTTTTGCTAGGTTCTGCAATATCTCAACACTGTGAATTTCACAACTAAGGAAGGAGAAAGAGTTTATTTTGACAATAATGGAGACTCACCAGCGACATACGAACTTGTTAATTTACAAATGACAAACAAAGACACCATGGAAGGAGTAACAGTTGGCATTTATGATGCTTCTCTTCCAGAGAGTCATCACTTTATCATGAATAACAACCCTGTTGTCTGGGGAAACGAACTGACCAAGGTAAAACAGATTTCTGGTTGGACTTAACTGATTTACTTAAAGTTGTTTGAAAAACCTTAATATTGATGTTGAGCATTATAATTTTGATGCATACTTAAATGTACATATCGCTTAAATTGCATACAAATTGTTTATATTTTGT
>NW_018135253.1:0-578 GCF_001952655.1 Monopterus albus
CTGGTCCCCATGGAAACCCTGTGCGTGTACATGTGTATTCAGTCAATGTTTCTCCCTCACTGAGATTTAACTTGGACGTGCACAAAAACACATGCAAATTTTTTAACATACAACTAATCTGCTCTCCTTGAATGACACTGGTGAACTGCTGCATTATGCTTTATTTTTTACATGAAATAAAAGGTTTAATAGGGGAAATTAAAACTCTGACATAAGTGTAAGTGGTATGTAAAGGAAGTATTTGAATATGAGAAAAATTGCTGCTGTTACTGTACACCAAAAAAGAGAGGGCACACAATTACAATAATAAATGTTTGTGCAGTTTCATTTTGAAGATGTTCTTTCTTGTCATAAAAATCACCCAGAAATGGTTTCAGACAAAGTGCTGGAGAGTTCTGAAATGGCCAGCAATGAGTCCAGATCTAAATCCCATAGAACACAGGTGGAGGGATGTCAAAACAACAAATCTAAGAGACCTGGAAAAGTTGGCAAAACCAGAGTGGTCCAAAATTCCAGTATAAAGGTGTACGAAACTCAGTGATGGTTACATGGTGACAGATTTCAGTTATTTCGTCCAA
>NW_018135254.1:0-578 GCF_001952655.1 Monopterus albus
TGCAGAGCAAACTGGCAAGATGGGAATCTCCTTTCAACTGTCTGGAAGAAGTGAGCCAGCTGGTCAGTGCTAACATTTGCAGTTTTTTCAGGGTCCAGATTCTTTCTGAGGTCCATGACCACACCTTTAGCAAGAATACCTGTGTCCTCAGCTATTTGAAGAATGGCAAACTCATTGATGCCTTTGACATTTGTTATGTTTTCAAGCACAACTTCATGAAAGAGATATTTTGGCCCCACAGTTATCTCTGTGCCAATCTTACTGTACCGATTAGCAGTGGCCCATATGAATGCCAAGAGTGGATTGAGATGTTGCAAAGCAGGCATATCACTGCTTAAATAGACCACATGGAGACCTTTATCTAGCATCAAGGAATCCACTTCATCCACAATTGCACACTGGAATGTCCTTTGTCCAAATATGTCCTTCTTGTGAAAGTGCTGCCTGAGCCAGTCTCCAGCAAACTGTTCCACAGTACCATAAACAACTTGACACTGATAGCACTTATTTAAGTCGTTGTCTTGTTTGTTGGTGTTGCAGCTGACAGTGATGTTCAAAGCTTTGTAAAATTTGCTCCA
>NW_018135255.1:0-578 GCF_001952655.1 Monopterus albus
CCCCTTCCTTCACACTCCCTCTCTCAGTGTACAAGTACAGTATTTTTAATGGAGCAATATTTGAAGAGATGGAACATTTCTGAGAATATATGGGATGTCACTCTTCAAATCCATTCCTTATTCTCAGAAGAGTAATTTGATGAAGACAGCACAGCACAGCAATGTACCTGAACACCCACAACCAATATTAACAGATATTGTAGGTAAATTACATAGAATAGATGTTTTTCTCATCCATTCTTGTTTTCTTTGCCAAGCCACTTAGGACATCAGTGACACCTAAGCAAATCATGCTTTTATTTGTGCTGTGCCAGTAGGTTCAAGTAAAATATATGTAAGAAATCTTTCATTCTTTAACCTTTTACTACATAAATCATGATGGGCTCTATTTATCTGCCAGCAACAAGCCGGTCGGTTATCTAGTGTATTGCAAGGGATGGATTGAGCGGACCCTGAAGGTGAAGAGAGAGAGAGTTGATGCGCGTCAGGACGCACCATGCAGCCTGTGTTTGGGAATTTAAATCCACTTAAAAAAAATTTCACATAACATGTGCAGCTCATGAGCCAAGATAAATAAC
>NW_018135256.1:0-578 GCF_001952655.1 Monopterus albus
TTATTTTATTTTACCTTTATTTTACCAGGAAAACCTCAACGAGCTTTAGTCTCTTTTACAAGAGTGTCCTGGTCACGACAAAAAACAACATAAAACACACCAATTTAAAAACGACAACTCAGCTCATATAAAAAAACAAATCATTGATAAAATTACAATAAAACAGAGTAGGACCACAGAATACACCAAAACTAAATCAGCAGCAAAGTCCCTAATAATTTATTCAAGGACTGGTTGTAAAAGTTAATGCACAATTTTATATGTTTTACAAGAAGCAAGGGAAGAATTTGAGAGGAAAGGGGGTGTTGTTTCTATTTTAAAGCATTTTTACTTGTTTTCATTGTATTCTGGCCTAGTTTACACTTTTCTTCTACAATTCAGAAGACATTTTAGTATTTTTGTCTACGTTACATCCATTTTCAGATTAATACTTTACATACACCAGTAAACATGAGATCATCTGTATGATGATAACTACCCCAGTTAATGTGCTTTAAAGCCAAAATTCTGCAGCAATTTCCATACAAACGTCTACCTACTTTCGAATCTGAACACATATATATGAGACACACATTTTA
>NW_018135257.1:0-578 GCF_001952655.1 Monopterus albus
CACTGAAATTGTCTTTAAGAGGAGTTGATTCACTTTTGAGACTGCAGTTTGTGCCGCTGTTGAATTGAACAGGTGTACATTATCTTATTGCCCCCATTTATACCAGTCAGGATCGGGCTAATAACAGCATAATGCAGTGCATGTGTCTAAACATCATGTGACTTGATGATCAGCACAAGTCCAGCCAGAGCTCAGAGGAAATGCCAGGTGGAAAATCAAACCTTCAGAAACTACAGTATATACAGTACATGTTTAATCATGTTGGCCAAAATATGGAAGTACAGTTCATTAACTGTTGAAACCTATAGTTTTTAGCTATTTTGGATGTTTTTCGAAGCAGATTTGTATATAACAATAATAGTAAGAGCTATGTTACTATATGAAGACAGTAGTAACAGTGAAGGTGGTCTGCTGGGCTGATGTGAGATTCTTGCCTTGAATCATCATCCCATTCTGACCCTGGCTGTAGAGTCGGGCCTTTCTCTTTCTCATGTAAGGTAAAAATACTTACAGAGTAATTATTTCTAGTTCTTACCTAGATACAAATGTGTCTAAAATATCCTCTGTATTTCTTATCA
>NW_018135258.1:0-578 GCF_001952655.1 Monopterus albus
TGTCTTGTGTTCGCATCACCGAGACACATTTTAAAACCAAGTCGGGCCCATGAGTACTGAGATAAAAATGATACAGAAACAGAAATCTAGTCCGATAGTCTGAAAGCTGTTCCCGATGTTGCCTAGCGACAGAGTTTAAGTTTTGTGCTTGTTCTACTTTTCAATAGTAGGCAATCTAAAAAAAGAATTAATTTTAATAAGGGTCACTGGGTAGCTTTATGTTTTGATATACTAATTAAACACCGTTGTCCCGAAAAAATCCTCACGGTGTCAGTATATACCAGTAAACGGGAAGTCATTATCGTTCTCCACCCTGCTGTCTCACTGAATTTAAAGCCTGATTCTGCTTCGTACCGCAGTTGGCAAAATGCTTTGTGTATGACTGAAATGTGACATTTTATCGGTAGAAATGAAATACGTGTCCTTTCTTTATTTGATATAGTTACAGCTACCTTTAACAAACGTCGCCATTTTTGAAGTAAAAATGGTTTACAGCAGATTTGCGCTGCGCTTCGGCCTTGCTTTTATTTTTCTTGGCCTCTACCCGGTCAATGGAGACGTGAGCTACTCTATCCCTG
>NW_018135259.1:0-578 GCF_001952655.1 Monopterus albus
TGTGTGTAGTTGAAGGTCTGGTGGGAAGATGTGACTGGTGGTCAACACTTGACGCTGTCAGGGGTTCCATCTCAGTCACTTGATACTGCCTGGTCTGTCTCTGGATCAGTGACTCCACAGGGGAAGGAAATGCTTGTTTTCTCAGATCTCTCAGGTCAGATTTAGTTTATGATGAACCCACATTTATCCTTCACATAATGACAGATACAGGCACAGTAGAGAGCAGTTGAAGTCAGTTTTCAGCTTGTATGTAGCATTCCTTACATCAAAGGGGCAATAAAATCCAGTGGACTTTCACACCTTACATGTTTAAAGACATACAAGACTTTTACAGCTGAATTGAGCAAAGTGAGATGCCAGCACAAACGTGAGCTTAAGTAAATACTGGCAAAAAGGCATGGTTTTCAGGGGGAGAAGGAGAACTGCACCTGGATCAACAATTATTGCCTATTGGCCTAGATCCTGGCAGTGTAGTAAAGAGAATCTAAAGGATTGTTTTTCCCTTGTTCTTGCTCCCTACCAGATATCTTAACAACCAGTTAAAAATACACTTTAGAGTAGAGTAGAGTAGGTACTTT
>NW_018135260.1:0-578 GCF_001952655.1 Monopterus albus
GCCACTGTGTGCATGTATAGTAGCTGGCTCTCCGTTAAGACCACGGGCTGTCGTACAGCTCTGGGCCTGGTCCTCACATATTCTGCTATCGACCAGCTGTGCACGTGTAGATGAGTCCAGGTGAGCAGCAGGAAGCAGCCTTTTAGTCACTAATTAAAACACGTAGTCAGGACAGAGGAGTAAGGAAGACGTGTTTAGATGTAAGATGAAGATTTAGGTTGTTTTCTAAAACAACTTGGTGCAAAAGTGGACACTTACCAGGTTTCTGTAAAACTGAAAAAAATAAAAATAAAATGAAATCCAGGTGTAACCCCCCCAATCATTTTGACAGTCAGGACAAGTAAAGCTTCTCTGTGTGGGTCTTGGACAACAAAGTGCATTCGCTCCTGGGATTTTCCATTTTCACTTCATCTTGCACTACATGCTTCTCTGAGCTGTTCACTGGTTTCAGAAAACTGTTGAATCCACCAAAAACCGATGAAGTGACAACGTGCTCAGAACAAACCTATTTCGGTCCTGGTTCACTCACTGACTGTAGCACTAAAACATAGTTTTACCTGTTTCATCCACATGTTCAC
>NW_018135261.1:0-578 GCF_001952655.1 Monopterus albus
GAATTTTTAAACAGACACATGCTATATAAAGGGGTACTTTAAGTTCATTACTTCTCATGAGGTTACCCCTCTGACTGTGTAGACAGTTGTAAAATATCTCCTGTGGCTCAAGAAGAAGCTTTCCAAAGTCTGAGAAAAGTAAGCCTGGAGCGATTCAGGGTTGAGCTTAAACAGAAAGCCTTCATAACAGACTGTGTGGAGTCTGACTAACGTGTCTGACAAAAGAAACTACCGAGGTGCATTATGGGAAATGTAGGATTTATTGTGACCCATCTATTTCCACCAGTTTTCTAGTAACCTAAAGATGTTGGCAATCTTCAAATCAAACTGATTTATATTATAGTTGGTTTATAGCAAATAATTTAGTAGGATTACATGTATAAATGATATAAATCAAGTTTGAGTTTCACATTTTTCTAGGGGTTATAATGTTTAGGATAGTATGCAAAATGGTGTACAGGTGTAAAAAATATATCCTGTGACAATAAATGAAGGTTATCTTGTATATACAGAATATATATTTAGTAATTTATGTATTTTCCTGTTTCCTGTAAGACGATAAAGAAACAGTCCTATAC
>NW_018135262.1:0-578 GCF_001952655.1 Monopterus albus
GATTGGACCAATGTTTAAAATCATCTTATATCTTATTTAGCAGGGGGGTGTAGTTGAGATTAAAACGTTCTGACAGCCTGGGAGAGATATTAATACCAAGATATTTAATGTTGCCTGTGCAGAATTGGGGGGAGGAGTCTTGAGCTGCAGAATCGTGGCTGTAAATTTCCTCTGCCTTAGATATGATCTTTTAACTTCATTAAACATTAAATTGCATCATTTTGAAAATGTCCCCATATTTACAGTACATTAATTAAACAACTGCTGGTTCTTTAAACTATAAAGCAGAAATGTATTGTGCTAACATTACGTAAGTTCTTGTATAACTGAAAAAAATGCATCATTGTTGCTTTTTTAAACATGAATCATGGATAATGAAAAGCATATTTGCTAATATCAGCATTAGAAATGACAATGAAAATACAACCACTGTCAATTAAATATATTTCGACAAATAAATAATTTTACCTTGACCTTAAATATATTTCAGTGTTCAAGATTTAAATGAGTGACATGGAAGGTCACTGAGTTTACATACAATGAAATATATAAAACAGTAGTGTTGGTCTGTCTGGAGC
>NW_018135263.1:0-578 GCF_001952655.1 Monopterus albus
ACTTCATTTTTAAAATCCTGTCTGTGAATAGAGCAAACCACTGTTCTGCTTCTGGTCGTGTAATAGTGGTTTAAACACATAAATCTGTCCCTTTAACTGTCCGTCCGGGATCGTACTGTCACTTAACCGAGACGAACAGCAACAGCTGACCGAAAGGCGCAGTCAACATAGGCTCTTCCCAACCTTTCCAACAGTCTTCACAGTCTGATTAAGTCCGAACTGTATGGTTACCTTGTCCTACCTATATGGTGGGTCTATGGATTTGCTAACCCTAACCAGATTGTGGTTAGCATAGTTAGGACATGTTGACAAAATGAATTTTTAGGACCCCCTCTCACCCGACACTCAGATCTGTTATTATTATGATGCCTTATATAGCCTAGGATAGTAATATAACCTGTATAATGTAGCTACTGTATTTCACTAATTTTGTCCCTTTCCCCCCTTTTAACAGGATTTTATAAAATGTCTAAAACATTTGAAAATGTGAAAGCAGCTATTCTGTCATATCATAAAAACACCACTTCAAGAGAAAAAGTGAAGGTCTATAGCTCCTGGGCAGAGAACTATGATCAGGT
>NW_018135264.1:0-578 GCF_001952655.1 Monopterus albus
TTCTTGACCAGCTGTGTGGTGTTATTTCACAATCTTATGTGTCTTGTGTTGTATTTTTCAATCAGTCAGTCATTGTCCCTGATTATAACTTTTTTCAGTTTTAAGACTGCGCATTTTGTATTGGTCCGGGCTTTATGACTGAATATACAAGAAAACAGCCATGACTTACCTGTTAGAGAGAGTGTGTGCTTGCCCTTTTTATTTCCAAAATGGAGTTGGACGCCACAAGACCACTCATCATGATCAGTTCTCTTTAGTTTAGAATATTAATAAATACCCAAAAGCCAAAGTCAGGCCAACACATCTCTATTCTCTGTCACTACTTTCTGCCTAAAATGTCCAATAGCAATGACTTGACACAAATAAATTGTTTAAATTGGCACTTTCTTGCTACCTCATAGATGGAACTCAGCCAGTTGAACAGATAATGAATATTCTCAAGGGGAGTGAAGACCCTATCTGAAGAGTGTGTATTCACCACAGCTGACAGAGCAAAAGAAGCAGTATACATTTGTATGCTGCTTTGACAGTTCTGCTGGTAATTTTCTTCAAACAGTACAGGAAAAAGTCAAATCTCT
>NW_018135265.1:0-578 GCF_001952655.1 Monopterus albus
GAATACTTTCGCAAGGCACTGTAGAGCGGGTCGTTTCCTAATCGAAGGATTAGTGGTTCGATTCCCGGCTTGTCCAGTCAACATGTCGAGGTGTCCTTGGGCAAGACACTGAACCCCCAGTTGCTCCCGGTGATGTCACCGGTGTGTGAATGCGTGAGTGCTTGGGAGTGCGAATTGGTGAATGGCCAAATAATGTGAAAGCGCTTTGAGTGTGCTGTAAAAGGATAGAAAGGCGCTATACAAGTATAAGACCATTTACACCCTGAGAAAGCTGGGCAGACATGGAGCTGAAGGTGAAGAACGTTTTGAAAGAGAAGTTGCAAATTCAACAGGACATGGAGATTGAGCGTGCTCATCGAGCGGGGACGCCTCCCGAACGAGGACCAAGGTCTGTGGTAGTGAAGTTAATGCGGTATAAGGACCGATTATGCATACTGCAACGCACAAAGCTTCTGAGAGGATCTAACATTTACATAAATGAGGATTTTACCAATTCTGTGAGGAGGAAACGGAAGGAGCTGATGCCAAAGTTACGAGAGGCACGTGCAAGAGGTGACATTGCGTACCTTCGTTATGAT
>NW_018135266.1:0-578 GCF_001952655.1 Monopterus albus
TGTCTGCTACTTAAATGATTTTAAAACCCCAATGTGGTGAGATGTTTTCAATATTTGATGAAAAGTTTAGTTTCAAAATAAAAACGCCTGCTTTGCAAAATGTATCTCAGAAATAAAATGACTAAGATTAGAAATACAAGTCTCTGGCACATGAACAAACTGGATTTTATTGCTTAGAGATCCTGAGCTATACTCAAGAAACTTGCAAAATAAATCTATGATTAATCACTGACTTTTAGCAAATTAAATCTGACCAATTTAATACAGTGTTCACACACTGGATCACTAATTCTGAAACTATGGGCCGAATCATACAGTAACTGTGGTTAATGGTTAATAAAAAGTCAATTAAATTAAAATTAATATATATTTTGTTAATTGTTATCAAATGGTTATCAAAAGTAATGGTAATTAATGATTGCATTTTTGGGGGATTACATTATATATATCATTTTGGATAGTATCTAACTGATTAAGTTTTGGGAAACATCTTTACAAGTAAATAACAGCTCTCATCCTCTTATGAAAACAATTCTGATTGAGTCACTATATGATAAAATGGTAAAAGACTCCATATT
>NW_018135267.1:0-577 GCF_001952655.1 Monopterus albus
CAACAACACCTTTTACATTGTACTGTAAGTAAGAGCCATTATTATTATGAAAATGATTAGTTAGTGCAATTTTAATTTCAAAAAGCAGTTAAAATCAGATGTTTGGTGTATTTGCAGACCTGTGGATCTTGACTAATTTATGAGCCACTGAGGGTTTCAATACATTTGCAGATGTGAAAATAGACTACACAATGACCTAATAACAACAATAAAACAGTACACTAGAAACACAGTGGAAGTTAAAAGATACAAACACAACATAATAAGACAATAAGACCTCAATAAAAACATTCATACAACATGTATGCTACCTTTAGTAACTTGTGTAGTTGACTAAATTTCAGTACCAGCATATCTACAGGCAGAAAGTCCATACAACGAATCCAGTTTCATGGCAGTGAGAAAACATGACAGGCTGTCTCTCAGCTTGAACAGCCTCCTCCACCTTCCTCCCCATGACAACTACAGAGCACTGCCTCTCTGTTAAAACCCACATTGTCCTGCTCATACACAAGATCACAGCACAGAAACACTAATGCAGTGGGTCTGTGATGTTGTGGTTGACAACAGTGTTTAC
>NW_018135268.1:0-577 GCF_001952655.1 Monopterus albus
CAGAAACTGATGTAACAGCCTAAGAAATGCTGCGGATAAAACTGTGAGGCTGAAAGGAAGTAGAAAAAGAAAGGATGGTGCGGCAGACGTGAGAGTGAGCTTAGACCTGGCCGGGGGGACTACAGACTCTGACTGGACCCGGTGACCAAGACTGACTGGCGCTGTGACCAAGACTGACTAGCGCTGTGATAATCTTCTTATTTAATACTGTACCTATCCCATTGCAGGAGGAGTGATTCTGTTCTCTGTTTCCTAACTACCAGATTACTTAGTTAACTACTACTTTGTTTAGAATAATTGTAATATTAAATAATTACTTAGATTGGGATGATTTGTCTGAATTAATTTAGTTGGCATCACATTCAAGCACTAACATAGTTTGGAAATTGTTACTTTAATAAGACACTGCATTATGAGACAAAAGTATAACCTTCACATAGTTGTAGTGTGTGTGAATTCACTTCATTATAAGATGCACTTGTAAGGAGTTGTGCTTAGCACAGCCCTGTTCCAAGGGAGTCATCAAGGAAATTAAATGATCACACAGGTAGAATATCCAGTTGTCTGCAACACTCCA
>NW_018135269.1:0-577 GCF_001952655.1 Monopterus albus
GCACAGTAAGTGCACACAGTTATAATCAGCAGAGTCTAGAGGAGGAAATAGGAAAAATTTGTAAGCATCCTTTTATCAACCCATAACAAAGATCTAGAATATTATCCCATCTGGTCAGACAGGATATACTTTTATAAAAACTCCTGAATATCACTTAAAAGGAAAACATGATTAAATCACCTAATATGATGCGGTTTTATATAACTGCACACTCACTCACAGAAGCACTTCACAAACTTCAGTTGGCATTTAATATTTTGCAGTCTCACTTCATTCAAATTAAGCTGGTACTGAACACAGACAAAACGAAGCTTATGTTATTTTCTAATGCAAGAAAGAAAATATCTGATACTGTTAATTCTGACAACTCAGGGAAAGAAATTGATGTTGTTACAAAGTATTCTCACCTCCATTTTAGATCAGTCAGCTAGAAGACGTTATAGCACCTCCTAAAGAACTTCCTGTATGAGGTTATGGTGATGTGAATGGTAAGCCTCTAACTATGGAACATACGTATGAATGATCCATGTGGTCCAGAAACTCTAACACCAAATCACATCTTGACAGTAACATCAAC
>NW_018135270.1:0-577 GCF_001952655.1 Monopterus albus
GAAAATGACCAGCCTTATCCTTTAACCTTTTTGTGCAAACTGTTCCTTTGTGTCTGACAGTGGAGTGCAGTGTAAAATAGGTGGATTACTCTTAATATTTTTAGCATATGTTGTTTATGAGGAATATTTTCTTTCCATGTGAATGGAAGAGCTCTACTATTTAGTTGACTGCCTTTATGCCTTCCCTTGGATTTGAAAGAACATCATATGGTAGAAGAGCTGTTTAATTACTCCTCAGGCAAGCTGCAAAATGACCCTATTGTCCTCGCCCTCTTGAAAATAGGAGCATTCTCTAATCCTGTTTTGGCAGTTCAGACACATTAATCACCGTTAGAAACCCTTTTATTCACAACCCCAGTGACTTTTTAATGCATAACAAAGAAATAAAAAAATTCCCTGAGTGAGATGCAGAGCAATGAATCTTAAGCCTGATTTTCTCCTTTGTAAGAGATGAGTGGGTTTTTGGCAGATTACTTGTCAGTTGACCAGAACATTATATAATCATAAAACAGTGAGGACATCACTTCAAAATGGTGATGTTTAGTGCTGGTAAGGCAAGGCAAATTTATTTATATAG
>NW_018135271.1:0-577 GCF_001952655.1 Monopterus albus
GTCTATGGGATGTGCAGCAGATAAAACAGGGAGGAAGAATATGGCCAGAAATACAGTTTTGGTCTAATTTTTCCACACACCACCAAACTGTACCAACCTGGCCAAAAATGATACTTTACTTATAAAATTCTATAAAGCAGTTGTTTATTACCTCCACCAAGGGCAGGGGTAATGTTTTCACTACTGTTAGTTTCTTTGTTTGTTGGTTTAGTCGCAGCATAGCTCAAAAAGTAACAAATAGATTTTGATGAAATCTTTTGGAGGGGTAGGGTATGGCTCACAGAATTTGATTTTGGTGCTGGTCTGATTATCATCTCAATCCAATTTTGTAAAATATTATTGACCATTGCAAGTATTGGAAAGGCTGTGCAGCTCCTTAAGTTTGCTGATGATACAACGGTCATTGATCTCATCCGAGACGATGACGAGTCAGCCTACAGATGGGAGGTTGAGCAGCTGGTCCTGTGGTGTAGCCGCAACAACCTGGAGCTGAACATGCTCAAAACAGTGGAGATGACAGTGGACTTCAGGAAGAGTCCCCCCCCAACTTGTAAAGTCCTACAAGTTCCTGGGTTCC
>NW_018135272.1:0-577 GCF_001952655.1 Monopterus albus
CAGTGTTTGACATGTTGAGGTATTTCTGAAGTGGAGACTTCACAATCCAAAGTCATAGAACTCCAGTGAGAAGTTTTGGAGATGTGGGCAGAACCAGAAAACATGGACGTCATCATCAGTTACAGTTGGACACATTTCTTTCTTTACTAACAGCTGTGAGCAGTGATGTGAGTTTTCTGGAGGTCCTCGTGCTGCATTTTAAGAATTCCTCATCCATATTGATTCAAAGCTGAGAGCAAAACTTCAGGCTTGATAATCAAAACACTGTCAACACAAGGTCTGTTCAGCAGCTGTTTCTGTAGCTTTTGATTAACAGAGATTAAAGTCACACTGCTACTTGGAAACAAATAATTCGCTGTGGCGACCCCTAACGGGAACAGCTGAAAGCAGTTAAGATGAGAAGAAAAGAGAAGTACAGTCCTGAATTTGACTCACTCACATCAGACAACACAGAAGGAAAGGAGATTTACTGTATCTAGCAAGTCATTTATATAAGAATAGAAACTGTTTAACAAGCACAATATTTCTAGGAATATCAAGTAAAATAGGCCTTGGCGTATTTTATTAATGTTCTGAA
>NW_018135273.1:0-577 GCF_001952655.1 Monopterus albus
AAAAAAAAAAAAACTATTATGCAAATGGTGCAAGCCAACAGGGCCAGTCTCTGTCCTCGTGTGTGGGTCAGAGGGCCGATTAGGGCTCATCTGTTACTGATGTGAGATTTGGACCAAAGCATTACCTTCCAATATGTAAGTCAATACACCAACCTGCTGTATGAGAGACTGTGAAAGTGTGAAAAAGAAACAATAGTAAAACTCCTGTGGAGGACCTCACAGGTGTGTAGGCCTTTTGAGCACCTGCTGCATCATGTTAGCTTGAGCACCTTTTTGTTATTATTTAAAGAGACATGCTTAGGCTTTACATGCAGCAACAGGGAGCAATTGTTAGGGAAAGTGACATTGGATGAGATGGTCTCTATGACCACTGAACCGACTGAGGCAGAATAAGTGGGGGATTTTCTGTGCTTGTCTGACCAAAGAGAGACATGAACAAGGAAACCAATCACAGTCGTTGCAGTGTGCATCACCGCGACATGTAGTTACATTCCTGGAGAGGTGCACATTAGGCTACAGTGTAGGGTACAAACATTCAATGCAAAAGCACAAAATGGCCTTAAAGCTTAATTTGTAC
>NW_018135274.1:0-577 GCF_001952655.1 Monopterus albus
CCAAGGGTGGGGAAAATGCCCCCAGTAATCAGCTCCAAGTGCATAGATAGGACTAAAGGGCCATTAAATGGGCATCTAATGCTGCATGCAGTGTATAAAGTCAATGTTTTGAACAAAGTTGGTTGGCCTTCCTACTCACTTCTTTCAACTGGAAAAGTCTATAATTTTAAGGCTAGTTACCAGCTACAAGCCAGCACTAAACAGCTTAGCCATTAAGAAGAGGTCTCTGACTATGGTTCAGGATGCGGTAATGTAAGATGGGGTGTTTTAGAGAGAGGCTGGAAAAAGGTGATGCAGACACAGACATATGAGGAAACAAATGAGTTTTATGATCATACAGGGGTATAAACATATGATAGCAGAGCAAAGATCTAAAATTATAAATCTGAAAGAGGGTATAATATGGCCACTTTAAGCTAAAGGTTTAGGTTCTCCAAACTACGTCTCTATCGTCTGGTAGGACGTATGGAATTTTCTCAGTTTTACTGCAGTTGCCATCATTGACTTCTCCCCAGTGCCAGTGCAGCTACAAGGATGATCATGTTTCTCATAGCTGTTCACAGAAAAAGATCACAAC
>NW_018135275.1:0-577 GCF_001952655.1 Monopterus albus
AAAAAATGCATTTCTACAGCTGTACCTTTCCTCACTTCTCATCCAGCTTTCTTTTCCTCAACAACCCCCTCCACCCACACCCCCTTCCTCCTGCTTGCTCTCTCCCTCCAGACCGCCGGGGTAGTGTGTTGTTGTCGGGGGCGACAGGCGAGGCGAGCGACACGCTCGCGCTCCGTCAACTGTCTGTCTTTAATGAGAGACACAGAAAGGCCCAGGGGACAGAGACCTGACTCTCTTTCTCTCTCAAGCACACACTAACACATACAGTACAATTTGTGTGAGTGTACGAAAAAAAAGTTATGCATTCCAAGAAAAGGCTAATTACAACACCAACAGCAACTTTGTACCTTTGTTTTGTTGTTATAAAATGATATGCAGAAGGGAGGGCAAGAACAAGATGAACACAAAGATCTGGATGAAGAAGTGAGAAAGAATGGGCAAGAGATGGTGAAGAAGAGAAAAAACGAGCGGTGTGTCCTGATCTGCCCTCTTCCTCTTGTGTTCACCTGGTTACTCATCCATTACAGAGCACAGTACATGAGTGACGGAGCGAGAGTGAGAGAGAGAGAGAGAGAGG
>NW_018135276.1:0-577 GCF_001952655.1 Monopterus albus
TTGTTTAGATTTATGTATTTCTTGATGCTGCATTTACATATTGAATTCACAAAGATAATATTTTCTCACACTCTTTTCTGTCCTTTCTGTGCTGATGTAACAATGAAATGAACAAACCAATGAATAATTAATCAACCCACAATTGCTAGTGGAGAATTAAATGGTGTATTTTCTCATAATTAAGTTACTCATTGGATTGCAGATAAACAACCCTTCATTACTTGCAAATTCATCACTGCAGATTGTCACACTTGACCCAACTGCAGATCCACACACAGGTCAAAGGGCAGCTGAAGCAAGTGGAGCACAACAGCCTGTTTCCATCTCCAGTGACTGAATTATTCTCTTTTTTTCACCTTCATCTCTTAGCAATCCCACAGCTTTTCCTTTTCAACCTCAAATGGTTTCACAGACTGGACAGAGAACAGAAGAGGACCTCATCTTCACTTGCACCCATGCTGCTTTCCTTTCACCATATTGTAGTTGACTACAACTGAGATTTCTTTATGTGAAAATGTAAATTAACACTGATATGACTGGAATTTTGCCAAATCTCAAAATATCTCAAATGTTTTTT
>NW_018135277.1:0-577 GCF_001952655.1 Monopterus albus
AAAAAAATACAATCCTGGGAGAGATTGGTGCAATCAGTGTGTTGCTTTCACCAAAATGTTCAAATCTTATACCTAGTGGTTTTAAAGTTTGTGCAGTACTGATGCAAAATGAAGGGAGAGTCTGCAGTGGCTGCTCTAGACAGATGAAGTGTAATGTTATTGTTAGTCTTTCAGTTAGTTTATACATGAACCAGAAGGCTGACAGGCAGACTACACACCCAGCATTGTAATATTACTCTCCTCTCCTGGGAATAAGTTTCACCAAGGGATCTGTTTTTGGTAGACTCAAAATACAAGATGGGGGATTGTCAGCTTCAAGAAATGTTGCATGACAATGTACTGAGTTTATGAATCAGTTATGTGACAGAAATTTCATTTTGAAACACAGTTGCCAAAAAATGGCATAATTTTGCTACGTTACACTGGTTATGTCAAGGCAGTTTTACTAATACAGTCCAGAAAGATGCATGGTTATGCTGAATAGCAGTGACAGAGAGTCAGTAAGCCTGGCATTTTAGCAGTGGAATGTACTTTAGTTGTGAACAGAAAATCCTTTTCTGTTTTGGTTTTTATTCTC
>NW_018135278.1:0-577 GCF_001952655.1 Monopterus albus
TATTTGACACTTGAATAACTTATTTTGGTACAATAATGTATACATTTGTTTACAACCAGAACTATGAATATGTTGGATTTCTTTAATAAAGTGATATTTTTATACGTGAATGTCAAAGTATTGAGAGGTGTAATACTAACTGCAAAGACGAGCTGCAGGTAAAACCTGTAATACCAGGTATAACCACTCGAATTCAGTCCTTTGTCTTTAACAGAACATATAGCTGGATTTCTGTAGAGTGACTAACTTAGAACACCTCAGTCATGTTTGCTCAAGTGTATTTAAATCTCAAAAATCAAATACTAGTTGTACCAAGAAGCACATCTTTCCCAAAATGAGAAAAATTGGGGCTTTTATTTCATCATTCTGTCAAAGAAATACATAGTATGAACGGCTCTCAGGTGTAATATATTGTACACAAACAAGTACAGACCTAAGCAATCGTGTATCATCCACCGGTACAGTCAGAGACAAGCACAGACAAAGAACGCAAGCGAAGAAAGGTCCAGAAAAATCTAGGATTGTCTTTAGGGCAAATCTAAAGCTTAGCAAAATTTCACATTTTCATAATTTTAAA
>NW_018135279.1:0-577 GCF_001952655.1 Monopterus albus
TCTCAGGCCTCAGTCTGCTTTGACTTGACTCAATTCAATTCCTGATGTCTGGCCTCAAACAATGAGCCCTTGATACTTGTGGCCATGCTGGGAAGACAGCGAGACAAAACAGCACAATTACAACATTACACACATCCCATACAGCACAGGGAGGAGGCTCCCATCACCTCGACATGCTTGATCAAATTATTCCCTTCACTGCTAGGTGACTTATGCCTTGGAGGGTTTAAACCAGCCAGGAGTTCCCGTGTCTCTATGGTTCTAATGATAAGTGAGGTGTAGTGATGACTGTAAAGTGTTGTAGAGTTGTCTGTGCGCTGTGATAGACTGCTGAGCTGTCCAGTGCCTACCCTGCCTCTACCCCTGTATGATCCAGGAGGCTCCAGGCCACATCTGTATATAGATGATAAATAAATGGAGGAGTCTGAAGTTGCAGTTCCCCGCCTGGTGTGAGGTCAGTCAGTGTAGATGCAGTCTGAATCCATGCTAATGAATCTGTGAGGCTCTGCTTGAAATAAATGCTAACGCTAGCATTGAATACAGAGTTCTTCAATTTAATTTCCCTCTGCAAACTATT
>NW_018135280.1:0-577 GCF_001952655.1 Monopterus albus
GCTTGCAACCCCTGTGGCTAGATTGTGAATATTTAGAAATCCAAATAGTTTAATTGCCCTATTTCACACTAATGTCAGGTAGCAAGTAGCATGTTGTATTCTGGGACTGGGGGGGTCAACAAGCCCACTGCCATTATTACTAACAGGAAAATGAATGAATGAATGAATCAATGAACATAAGTTGTGTGTTCCCTTTTGTCAGTCTAACTTAAAATCTAATTGAGATTTTCTGAATGAACAAATAAATCATAACTATCTATATTAAAGGTGATTAATTTAAGGTTTATTGGCTGTTTTCAAGTGACTTAGAATGTACTGCTGTACTGAAGTTACAGATGTCAACTGAAAACCACTGCAGCCAGGAAACAAGAAGAACAGCTGAAGTTATTTGTGTAGCTTTTAATTAACATGATAAACACACAAACCTCTTTCCAGTGTTTCATCTTCCAGCATTTAGCTTCTCAACTGTTCACACTCACCTGTCCAAAGAGCTGAGTGTTGTCTCTGAAGGAGTAATCAGTGGGGTCTGGGTAGATCAACACAGCAGAGGCTTTCATTCTGGCAGCATTGGCTACCT
>NW_018135281.1:0-577 GCF_001952655.1 Monopterus albus
TTTTTTTTTCTACCTTTGTGCACTTTTCCATCCATCACTACTTTCTCATTGTTCACCTGCAGCACTCCACCTCCACCTAGACCTAGGAGGTAATTGTGAAATCTGTTAGGTCACACTTTAAAACATGTATCTGCAAGCTGCACCCTCGATTGAATGTCGAGCATTCAGTGAATATTCTATGTGTTGGTTGCTATTGCAAATGCTTGTTCTAGGTTTGCATGTGCATAAACAATGTTAACATTGTTATTCTGTGGTATAGGACCTGATTAAGTAATATCTACAGTTGTTTGTAGCAGTGATCTCAGTGATACCCATTATACTGTATGTTTAAAACACAGGTGCATAACATGTCGTCGTCATCATTTCTTTGTTGATCTGGCTGTACAGGAAACCTAGTGCGGAGCCTGAGAATCATGCATCCCCACTGAGCGATGCCAGCAAGAGGCGCCTGATTGAGGACACAGAGGACTGGCACCCGCGAACTGGCACCACCCAGTCCCGTTCCTTCCGTATCCTGGCTCAGCTCACTGGCACTGAAAATGGTGTGTACCAACCTTGGTGTGCTCACGTGACCTTA
>NW_018135282.1:0-577 GCF_001952655.1 Monopterus albus
TGAGAAATAAATATAAATTATCCTTACAACCTTGCTAAAACAGCTAAACTGATGGTGGCCTAAGACTTTGTAGTACTGTAGCTTAAAGCTGACCCCTCATGGTCAAACTGGTCATATAAACCTGTTGCTATAAGCTAGTTGGCTAGGCTGTTAACCTTCATATGCATGACAAAAATCAATGAGAAGAAATTTATCACCATATGTATCATAGCTTTGACAAGACTTTCTTGTTTGCTGTTCAAATTTTAACAACTGTGTCGCTGTATATTGTTTCCAGAAGGACAAATCCAGTCTGCATCACTGCTTAATCACAATAAAGAACATCTTTAAGGGCATTAGAACTTTTATTCTGTTGTACTGATGCATGTGTACCAGCTATACAAGTTTTCTCCAAACAGTGGAGTAAATGGAGAAAGCATGAACAAGCTCCATTTCTGATACACAGAGAAATTATCAGCATGGCTTGAATACAGCATTTACTCTGTAATTTTTCTTAACTAATCATGTCCATTGATGTAAAACATGCATATTTTTTATTGACATATCATGGCAGCCAGGTTATTTACAAGCAAATAGA
>NW_018135283.1:0-577 GCF_001952655.1 Monopterus albus
ATTTTGAAGTGTCTGTTAGCACTGCCTCATTTAATCCAGAGCTGGCTGAGCGATCACTGTCCTGTCTGAGACCACGGTGGTTTACAAAGGTGCCAACTAGAAGGAAAATTAGAAATAGCGCAGTCACTCATAGACAAGTTATCTCCACTCTCTCCTTGTTAAATTGAAAAACTAAAACAGATACAACTAAAGACATTATCCATCATAATAGATGTTTGGTCATGACTGAGGGTGCCTGACAACTAGCACAGGCTTCAGAAAGTCACTGTCCAGTGAAGAAATATCTCGTCAAACTATACAGCACATACATGCCTAAAGTAAAAATTAATAGTTTGTCATTTTTGCATCTGTTTTTGTATAAATTAAAACTGATATAGTAGGCAGATGTTTTCTCCTGCATTTAGTAGACTAGGACTACGTAACACGATGACACATACAGTAACACAGCTGGTTGGCAAATGTATTTTTGATAAAATATTTTCTTCACCAGAATATTGGAGACATATCTGATAAGCCCTGATGTGTCATCTATGCATATATATCTATAGGTGGTGTGTCCAAAATCACCTTGTTCATA
>NW_018135284.1:0-577 GCF_001952655.1 Monopterus albus
AAATGTGTTTATGTCCATGTTGACGTTTTGAAGTGACAGTGCCTTTACATCTGACAGAGGTGCTCCACCTGTCAGAGTAAAAAGGAAAACAGGAAATTAGAGAGGAATTCTATGAAAAACAGAGAAATAGCCGGAGCGACAGGTAGCATACATTCTTACCAAGATAGCTGTTAATTAGTAAGTAATAGGAGGAGTCAGAGGACTGTTGTTGTGAGCTGAAGGCAGTTTTGGAGATCTCATACAACACCCTCTTCTGCTCAGGTGAACATGATGTGAGATTCAGAGGTTTGGCATTTCTGGAGAGATGCAAGAAGAAAGTAACAGACATTGATAAGTCTGTATCATTACTCACAGTGGCCATGCTTAGGCATCTTTAAGCTACATGATACGCAACACCCACCTGATGCTGTCTGGGGTGATGGTCTGCAGTGTGCTGGTGTCTAATGAGCACAGATTGGAGCCAATACAGTTCAGCTCAGTGTAGCCCAGGGAGTTTCCAGAAGTTGACAGATACTTAGTGATGACTGCTTTGCTCTAAACAGAATTAATTTAAAAAAACGAAGTAACCACATTAAAT
>NW_018135285.1:0-577 GCF_001952655.1 Monopterus albus
CATGGCTAAATTCTTCAGTGTGTTGACCACCAAAGTGGAGCCTGCACATTCAAGAAACCATTTAAGTCTAACTATTGTAAGATTTCTAGAACAACAAAATATACTTCTTCAAATGTGGATAAAGAATATGGCAAATAATTCCTCTGCCATTTGATACCTTGGTACCTTGTGACTTACACTTGTCGGAGCCCAGAGACATTCAGAAAACGACGTGGCAGAAAACTGCTGCTTAGCTTGAACATTCATGCCATTTCACACTATCAGGTCTGTGAATTCTTAAGTCTTCTCTTGACCTTAACCTCGTGGCCAGTGTGTGTATCAATGCCTTTTGCTTTGCAACCAGTAGGTGGCGCCAAATGGCTGAACACTGTAATCCATGTCTGAATGGAATGAAGAATGATCAGCACTGTGGCAGCTTATCAGTAAACTCCACAGCCACTGATTATATGTACAAGATGCTGTGTGTGTAGAGATCACAATAAAATGAGTATCACAGTTTATATCTGTGGTTAGTTTTTTATTCTTTCAATCATTTTTTGAAACATCCACCATCATCTTCATATCAAGTAATCCTCCT
>NW_018135286.1:0-577 GCF_001952655.1 Monopterus albus
GAGCCAAACCAGACAGTAGACAAGACGTGTTATTCAACATAATCACAAACTGGGATGAAATAATAAAGCTTAATTGTATATTCAAAAATGTAATGCTTGACCTCATACTAACATTCAGGCTCTTTTATTGATTTTATCAAAATCTCTGGAGCATGTGAAATGGTAGAGGGGGTGGGTTCCAGTTTCCTTTTCTGTGTTATTTGCAGTAATGGATTCACATGCTGTTGTTAGTGGTTTGGTTACTGTTACGTGTATGTGGAAAACTGTGATTTGTTTTTGCATTGTTTACCAGCAGATCTGACAGAGTTTGTGCAGCAACATCTGTTTGGCGCTGATCTGTCTCCTGCACTCTCCCGCTCAGGAATCCACAATGCATCAGGGACTCAGATATCATTCACCAGGTATGTAGCCTTTTTGGTAAATGACAGTTTAGTTTGAAATTAGAAACTCTTCTGTGTTTTCGGACTGGAGGGATTGTTTCATAGTTCCTAGAACTGTTAGAGGAACTATCCCCTTTTGTGTGTCCACACTGCAGGAACTGAAGGCGATCATAGTTCTTAGAATGCCATTTTGAGGG
>NW_018135287.1:0-577 GCF_001952655.1 Monopterus albus
TCCACTGTGTTTACCTTCATTAAATCACACGTCTGTAAATGACTCAAGGCGGCTGGATACACAGTAACCACACACCAGGCTGCAGGAAGTCAGTATGAAATTCTACTCTTAGACAGTAAAGATTAGTGCAATTAAACGAGATAGATGAAAGAACCACACCGAGCTGTGCCACAGTTTTTATCAGCAAAGCCACTGCTCTGTAAAATTATCTTGCTCCTTCTGAGAGGATCCACCCTGTGAAGCCTTCACTCGTTCAGATAAACCGATTAGAAAAACACGTGGCCCTACTGGCAGCGATCTCAGTGACGTCATATTCTTGGTATCAGCTGATAACCAAATCATTGAATATGAATTAAATACAGAGCCTAGATTTTAAATCACTATATAAGCTTGACAGATATGACTTTTCACGCGCCCACGTGGTTTTGATGTCTTTTTATACTTTTTAATGTGCTGAAGCAAAACAAAGCATCCCAAACAAGTCAAACAGCTACGCAGAGTAAAAGAGTTTGATCTATTTAAGAAAATCGTATAGTTGAAAGTTATTCACAGAAATGTGTCATTTCAGGGTCGTATT
>NW_018135288.1:0-577 GCF_001952655.1 Monopterus albus
AAAAAAAAAAAAAAAAAGGTACCTTCTGTACATGAAATCGGGTGTTAGTTGTTGCAGCCTTGATGTTTCCATTTGACTGATCAGCAACAAGCTGCCTCTGACTTAGATCCTGTTTATCCAAATCCCAACATGACTGTAGTTTTACATGTTGAGCTGAGTGCATCTCTCCTCTGCAGGCAAGTTCATCATGAGTGCCTCCACTGACACCACCATCCACATTTGGGACCTGAAAGGAGAGGTACTGGCTTCTATCAACACTAACCAGATAACCAATTCTTATGCAGCCATCTCCCCATGTGGCAGGTCAGTCCTCCTCCGTCGTTATGAACCTTCCACTTGAAAGATCACATAGGGAGCTCTCATACTTGCACTGTCTCATAAATTTATATGATTCACTGTCTTGCAACATTTAATCAGACTTGATTCACTGTAGCTTTTGACACTGACACTTAAAGCAGATCAACAAATGAAGGCTGTCAAAGTAAAAACATCTTGACCAAGTGATAGTCCTGCCTCTCAGGTCACTGTAGGTTTTCCTCCATCTAAAAGTGTAATTGGATCAAATAAAGGCATCATC
>NW_018135289.1:0-576 GCF_001952655.1 Monopterus albus
ACTGACAGACAACAAAAAACATAATGCCTCCTGCTATGACTATCGCCAGCATGGAAGCATAAAAACTGTGTAAATAATAAATAAATAAAGAGCCTTTAGCATTTATACATACCTGTCGATGTGCAGAGGGGTTTGAAACAGACGTCAGTCCAGTGGAATGCAAACAGCAGCCCGTGGGCCAGATGAAGTCCTGCAACAAAACACTGGCTCCCTGGATGAAAGTTTTTCCATTCAAAAGTTAGGTCAAAACCGTTACATGATTTCTCATCAATCTGCTGGAGGTAACAATGTAAATACAAGATTCATGTAAGTCCAAATAACTATGAAGACCTAGTACCATTCAATTATAATAAGCAGTGATTTGATGGTGTCATTTCTGTCACCAATAGGTGACAGAAGCAAAATAATAATAATTTAAACGGCAAAAAGAACAGAAGGTTGTCTGTAAATGATGCAGGCCACTATTGTTCATTGTGTATTGTGTGTAGTCTCAAAGTGCAACACATAACATATACAGTATCCTCATACCAGATATTATCACCAAATGATTAACATAAGCATGTAAATGTTAGTCCT
>NW_018135290.1:0-576 GCF_001952655.1 Monopterus albus
TTTTTTTTGTCTCTACAATATCAGAATGCATTGAAAAGACGCAGTAGCACAATTTGCCCAGCAGTCCTAATAAAGAAAATAAATGATTGAACTATTATCAAAATAATTTTCTATTTACAGCACTATTATTAATGTTTTCTAAAGTTTCCTTAGATTTTAATAATGCTGTATACCACACATACTGTTCTTTGGAATGCAAGCAATAGACTTTAAAGAGAAAATGTGACCACGATAAAACCAAACTGAGATAAGGACTTTCAGGTGATGTAAGAGGGTCAGTATTCTAAATCAAATCAGGGTTTAAAACTTTCAAATAAGATATTTTTAAACATGACCCCAAAAATACCAGAGAGAGGTACAATCACATTTTACTCATTGATAAATCATTTTCAAGTGTGTATATATAAAATTAAGATTAGGTTTTGGTGTCTTAAAGTGTGTATGACGGTGTCGCATATGAATGTTTAAAACACTTTAATAAAAGTACATCACGGATCTCCATCAGCTGCAGCAATGATGTTGGATGTCTTAGCCTGAAAGTCAGACATGCTACATGAGGTTTGTCTCCCAACGCCA
>NW_018135291.1:0-576 GCF_001952655.1 Monopterus albus
CAGAAAGCCAGTTTGGTTCCTATTTGCAAGCCAAGTTTAGTCAGGAACCGCAGAACCAAACACCCATTGAGAACCGACGCGTTTTGGCCAAGCACCATAACATCATGCCATAAATGATGCTCAGAACTTGGTTTGCAAACAGGAACTGAACCAGTTCTCTGTCCGTCAAAAAGGGGTTACCTCTCACTAGCACTGCAGCTTTAAAACTAAATAAAGACTGTACAGAAGCTAGATGGAAATACCTTGCATGATCCATTTAATCTCTCTATAATACAGCGCTTCTGTGTCCACACGTCCATGGCAGCGATAAATGTGAATCCTGCAGCATTTTTCTGGAAAGTTTAAATCACTGTATTCTGTGTTCAGCTGCACCCTCCACTGGTGTGCTGAGTGTGTTTGATAGAATCATTTAACATATTAGTGAAATGTTGTGCTTATTCTCTTTCTTGCTGAGAGTTAGATGAGAAGATAAACACCATGTCTGTCTGCTAAATAGGACACTGGAGCTGCAGGGGAATGGCTTATCTGAGCTAGTTTTGTCTTGACATTAATCCTCTGATCTAACTCTTGGCAAGA
>NW_018135292.1:0-576 GCF_001952655.1 Monopterus albus
TGAGAAGGACGAGAGCTCGGCCTCAGCTCACCACTGCTGTAATCTGTGTTCGTGTTCCAGCGGGGAAAGCAGCGTGTTTCTGCCCATGCACAGGCAGACTGCAGAGGAGTACAAGGATTTTTTTTTTACTTTGTACTGATGTGAGTTTGATTCCTGGGGGCTGTTTGTGTTTGCAGCTGAATGGACTGGACGGCCGGGACCAGGTCTGCAGAGAGCTGGGTCTGTCTGAGTCGGAGGTCAACAGGAACTCCCCTGTGCTGCTGGAGCTCATCAGGAGAGGCCGACACAATGACAAACCCACCGAGGTGAGACTCAGCTGACAGGGACGTAGGGTCGGTGCTGCAACCGATTCTGAGGTCATGAGGTGTCAGCCAGATGTGACATGCGATTCACTTTGTGTCAGAGGAAACAGACCTGGGCTGCGGTGACGCTGCAGCTCAGTCAGAGGAGCCCAGTTAATAATAGCCTACCTGACCCTGTGTCTGGTTTCTGTCCTGTGTCTGTGCTCATGGTGTCTTGTTCTGTGGACAGGGAGACAGAAGTGGACACATCCGCAAGGTGAGCTGCCTGTGTGTG
>NW_018135293.1:0-576 GCF_001952655.1 Monopterus albus
TTTTCTTGTACTTTGACCCAATTAAAGCCCACTAGGTACTAATGTTTTGAAGCGGCAGATGCACAGTTTGGGTGGGCATATTTATTGAAGGTGATCAAATGACATTACTATACAAAGTAAGGTTATATTTCCTTAGTTCAATATTATAAATATTTATTTTGCATTTGAGGTGAGATTTTGCTGGGTTAAAAGTAGTGTCCAAACCATTACAGACCAGCCATTGTATTTAAACTGATTTTACAGCAAAAAAAGAACTCATTCCTTTTTCTGTAGCTGACATTATAAACAAGTCTTCATTTCAAATCATTATCAGTAGTTATCAAAAAGCTAGGGGAAAATATATCAAGCTAACAAACCAATGTTTAAGTGTGCTTATTTTAAGCTAATAAAGAGGGCCTAGGGTCTTCAGGACCAAAACAGAATAGGCCTGTTTGGGTTAAGTGTTTACAGATTATTCTTTTGTGGACACTTAAGACAACTGAATCTTTTAGCCATGCCCGTGTCTTTGACAGCAATGTGTGAGTCTGTAATTTTTCGGTGTATTGTATAATACAACCCAATTGTGTGCGTGTGTGA
>NW_018135294.1:0-576 GCF_001952655.1 Monopterus albus
TACTTCCTGTGGCAAAAAAAGCATGTTTCCGGGGTTACACGCGCCCCCCCGGCATCGCTCCAAGCCCCCCCAGGGGGGCGTGCCCCACTATTTGAGAAGGACTGCACTAGGCGAAGATTGTCCAGTGTGCAGTGCCGGTGGAAGCGCCTCACAAGTCGGCAGCATGGACGAGGGGGATCAGCATCAGGGCCAACTGGTCTGAGGAAGCGGTAGTTATGAAGCAAGGTCCGCCTTAGGTCGATGTTACCATGCTCCACAAGATGTTCAGTCCACAATGACAAATCCAGGTAAGATTTTAATTTAACATGAAGTCCACCTCTCTTGCCACGATGCCTGCGGCGAAAACTGCCCGGAAGAGAGCCGACAGAACGCCGTAGGAAAACAGGTATGGACGCTAACGGGGGTGGTGGTGGGTTCGATTGGAAACCTCAGTAGAAACCTGGCAGACTTGACATTAAATTGCGAATTTCTAAAAGAGTTGAGCGATCATTTACCAGCGTTGACAAAACGGAGATAGTGTCGAATATTACAAAACAAAACAAATACTGTATAGGAGGAGCAAGCGGCGAGCCAGGA
>NW_018135295.1:0-576 GCF_001952655.1 Monopterus albus
CCTGAAACAGGAATAGATACTCAGGAGGTATATAAAAGCTCTTGTTAGATATTAAAATGGTCCTCAGTTGTTTTCAAAAAATTGGTAGACATACTGTATATAATTTGCAGACTGTATCTTTAACCACAAAAGCAGACTTGAAATACTACAATAGAGGACTGATTCAAAGGATGACTCACAGCTGCACTGACAGTGAAAGAAGGCTCTGCTCATCATAATTATTTTATTTTTATTATTTGCAGCTTCTCTTGTGTTTGCAGTGTGGGCTAGTTTAAATTAGCTCGTCAAAACTCTAGGTTGTTTCAGAATCACTGATTGATACATGTGAAAAACATCCTCCACTGTTAGCTTGACACTGCACTTAGTTGTCTTTATTATGACAACATTTTGGAAAATGCAACATTTTACTAAACACACACACAAAAACACAATAAAAAAGAAAAAAGAACAACATTACAGAACAGGTCGGGATACTGCTTGCTCATGACTGGTGTCAATCTCCATTTGATATGGACCATGCACGATACTATGTTGTTTACTCCCTCAAGGCCAGAGTGAGCAGAGAAGCAGCAGCAC
>NW_018135296.1:0-576 GCF_001952655.1 Monopterus albus
ATAAACACTTTGACCTTTGACCTTGTTAGCTCCTTGCTGGATCCGACCTTTCACTAAACTCCTTGCCTCGGTGTCTGAGGGTGCTTGCAGATGATCTCTGCCACTCAACAACATCATTATTGTGCGTTTTGAGTGGGCAGCAGCAGGACACAACTGTCCTGCTGCAGTAACCAGTTCCAACCAGTTCCACCCACAGGTAATGATAAAGACGGGCTCTGTTAGTTGGTTCTGTTTTGGATCTGGTTCCAAATTGGTAAAATACTCACGATTGTGGCCAAACGAATCTGTTATCAAGTCTGTTATTCATGTTCTTTAGTTTACACTCTGGCCCCCTGACCCCACAGATAAACTCAGTGAAACTGTTATATGTATTGTGCATTACATGTTACCTATCAAAACTCGGAAGAAAAGTGCTGTCGTAAAACAAAGATGATGGACTGATGTTTTGCCTAAGTGCAGACAATCTATTACCTAAGCGATAGACTCTACTACTAAGGTTCCATTTCTGCTCCACTGTCAGTGAAACAACTACAAAATGTGATAACTGCAGGACGGCACTCCTGTTTCATGAAAAAA
>NW_018135297.1:0-575 GCF_001952655.1 Monopterus albus
CCACCATGAACTCAGCCAGTGAGGAATGCACACATTTTTAGCAACATACCTGTATCCAGGCATTTGAGGGACAGTTGTAATGCCATGCGTCAGCTCAACACACCTGTTTATCTGCACCTCCAGTCTGCCAGAGCCATGAGCTGACAGTGCTCCCACACTTCTATCAGAGCAGGGGCAGTTTTTCACACACCCACAGCCCAGCCCTGCTCTGAGGAGACCCCCCTGACTCCAGCTGAAGCACGTGCAATCAGATAGGAACTGAAAGCCCAGATGGCAGAGCCACTCTCCTTCTCTGCACTGGAGTCTTTTGCCTGGCCCAGTATCAACCTGCAACCTGTTCGCAGTTCTGTTTCCCAGCGGGTCGGCTGGGCCACCTAACCTGCCCCTGTTCCGTGTCCTGCATCCTCAGTTCAGCTGGGTGCTTTTTTTTCTGTCCCCTGGCCCCTGAGAACCACAAACCCTCACACTTTGATGAAACCTGGTGGGCCATCTATCCTGGGGGTCAAGGAAGAGTCAGTTACATCCATGGCCCTGTCCACCCCCAACATTTCCTCAGCTGGCACGGGCTGTCACAG
>NW_018135298.1:0-575 GCF_001952655.1 Monopterus albus
AATGACTCGGGTAAAAGAAAGTGAAAGATTTGAATACTGCTGAACACGACTGAGACATTACAGGGTGTAAGATTTCTGTATTTAACGACTAAATCAGAAGAATTTAACCAGAAAAAGGAAAGTAATTTGGTGAGTCGTGTTTCTTTCTTAAATTTAATTTACACACAAAAGAAATAGCTGAAAAAGTTGCTATTCTTGAAAGTTTCCTGAGCTGCAATGTCCCTTTATTTTGTTTGTCTGGGTCAAGAACACCAATACAAAAACTGTATTGTTCTTAGGCAAGAGGGAAATATTAATTTCTGATTCACAGTCTGACAGCACCATCTGCTGGTGACAATATGTAACAGCACTTTCTACTTGCAATAATTTAACCAATGACAGAAGTCACTGAAAGTACAGGTAGATCTTGTTGAGCAGAGCTGAGACGCCATTACAGGGTGGGACAACTGCTGGAAAACACACATTAGGAGTTGAAGAGACTGTAGCGTGGTGAGTCTTGTTTTTAGAAAATAACTTTCATAGGAAAATGGCTGAGACAGTTGCTCTTGTTGAAAGTTTCCTGAGCTGCCATGTGT
>NW_018135299.1:0-575 GCF_001952655.1 Monopterus albus
GACCCAGTGAGTCCTTTTTTTCAGTGTTGCCTCGGGGAGCTTTATAGCAGCATAAGACACCTTCTGTCCATAGACCCTCAAGTAGGACCCCCCCAACAAAAACCTGAAAAAGGAAACCTCAGGAAGAACAACACAGGAGAGATCCCTCTTCAAGGACGGACATGCAAGTTGTGTGCACAGAATAAATCAACAGAATAGGTTTACAGCATGAACAGTTAGAATGACATAACTCCTATATTGTTAATATATGAAGATGACTGGATAATCATATATGAGGGATGTGATGCTGGAGGACAAGCCAACTTCCAGGTACCTCCAACGGACTCAAGCCACACGACCTCCCCTCCAGACAGCTGGCTGCATTCCGATCAGCCCCAGTTGATACTTACTGCTACTTTGCATAAACACTGGTGCTAATTTAATAGTACACAAGTGACCATGCTGCACCATTGTATGAATATATTACGAATAATTCATGCCTAAATGGTCAGAAGAAAAACAGACAGTAAATCTGACAAGTTGTTAGCTTTATGCCATTCTCATTCACACTGTAGAAATCCCAACTTGCATTTTTT
>NW_018135300.1:0-575 GCF_001952655.1 Monopterus albus
CATCTGCTAATTAGCATTCAGCAGCAGAAGGTGATGGGAATGCCATTGCTTCTGCAGGTGAACCAATGTATTAAAAAAAACCAACAGCATCATGAGAAGACTGTCTGGCACAGTGACTTTAGCAAACACAACGACATCCTCGCAAAACTGAAAGAAACACGGCACTTGTGCAGACGATACTGAAGCCTGAACTCTGTTGACAAACTGCGACAGTGACCACACAGAAGCCGGAGCAGCTGACAAGGTGGTACGCCTACGGCCTGTGTCTACACGTGATTTTATGTCAGTGTGTTGCCCAGTGGAATTTAAAACCTGTCAATCAAACAGATTTTACAGTGGGATAAGAGGAAAGAGAGATTTACTATATACTTGCTATCACACATCTTGTTACTTCTTAGCTAGAGCAGAGTAGCACTGCCACCCCCAGGCAGAACAGCACACACAGGGTGAAGACACTGCTGCTCAACAGCCAGAGGATCACTGGGTGTCACTGCTCTCTAGCTGGAGGTGTATACACATATGTGAAGACAATAACAAACTGATGCAGAGCACTGCTGTCGACACACGCCACACTT
>NW_018135301.1:0-575 GCF_001952655.1 Monopterus albus
TGTGTTGTTTTCATAGTTTGAGTACATGGCTCAACACCTGGTGTTTGCCAACTGCATCCCCCTCATTCTGAAGTTCTTCAACCAGAACATCATGTCTTACATCACAGCTAAGAATAGGTACTTTCAGAGCATCTTTAAATAACAAAAACATGACTCTCATTTATGCTAAATGTCAGTGACCTGTACTTAAATTGCATTTATCTTCTTGCTCCAATAGCATTTCAGTACTTGACTTTCCGTACTGTGTGGTACATGAGCTCCCGGAGCTAACTGCAGAGAGTTTGGTGAGTTTTCTGATGTCTTTCATAGAGATCACTGTCTGATTAGTGTTTCTTTGACTGCTGATGTCAAACTTGTGTTAATAATTTCTCTGTCACAGGAAGCAGGAGACAACAATCAGTTTTGCTGGAGGAATCTGTTTTCCTGTATCAACCTGTTGAGGATCCTCAACAAACTGACCAAGTGGAAGCACTCTAGAACAATGGTGGGGGTGCTTCATGTCTAGTTAATGCTAACAGGTGGATCATGTCTGGACAAAAATACAGTTATAATACTGATCTTTTTTCTCCCAGATG
>NW_018135302.1:0-575 GCF_001952655.1 Monopterus albus
CTTCTCCCCTGGGGAGCTATTAACACATCTGTAGTAAACTTCTTTTAGCTTGTTTTTTAAAATGGCATTTTGCATGTTTGACGGCTTCTAAAGTATCATAAAGTGCGTGATGATTTGCTTAATGTCTTTGTATAAATAAAATTTTAATCAGAGACAGTGTATTGGCCACAGTCGTTCTGTGGAACTGGTTTTCTTTTCAGGGCTAAATATTCGTGTGGTTTGTACAATATACACTGGCATAACAGCATTGTTGCAATGATTTAAGGCAGGCTTTCCTTGCCTTGTCAGGTGAAGCAGAGGGTCCTGGACTCTCTCTTCATGGTCGGACTGGTTTGGCAGGAACCTCTGGTTTGTTTCTCACGTACAAATTTGTTTTCCTATTTGTTGGACTGATTGAGCGCAGTAGCCTGCGTTAGTGGACCTTTAAACCCATATTTCTTTTCCCATTGTTAAGTATTTGATATTCTATTTGTTTTTGTAGTTCACATATTTTGCACCCCCAGTTAACTCTGTTGGAGTTCTCTTGCACCAATCATTTCCTATTATTTTCACCATGTGGTATTCACTGTCGGCTT
>NW_018135303.1:0-575 GCF_001952655.1 Monopterus albus
TCAGCAGTACAAGCTGAGCTGATCTGGTTTTAAAGTCAACTCCTCTTCAGGGAATTTCATAGCAAAGTACTTAAGGACCAAATCACTTGAAAGAGACGCTCACTTTTTGAAACTTTTACTCAAACTTTTAAGACTATTGAGTGTTTTGGGTGTGCCAGAGTACACCAGTTAGTCTTTCCATTCCCTATTCCAACACTTCAACCTTTTCTGCTTTCAATGCTGGCAAACACTGGTGAAAACTGGGACCGAGGGTGGAAAAAAGGTTAGCCCTCCTCCGGAAAATCCTACTGATAGGCTGGACTGACCTCAGTGTGAAGCAGAAACATGCTTGATCACAGGGCCTGGTGATAAATCACTGCACCCTTTCAAAGAGCTATGTATAGTATGTAGTGTTGAATGTGGGCCAGAGAGTGTAAGTCTGCCACCTGGGAGACAGCACAGTGGAGGTGAGACTGTGTACAGGGGGGACCAGAGTGACGGATTAACAGAGGGAGAATACTCTTCGTGGTATGCAGGGTAGGCTTTGTGTTAAACTGGGTGTGTCCTTCCCTCCCTCCAGAAATCAAAGCCTCTTC
>NW_018135304.1:0-575 GCF_001952655.1 Monopterus albus
TCATTAAGGCAATCTGACAAGCTTTCACTCTCACTTCTGATGGTTCTGATAATATTGGTGGTTTTGCGGTGTACTGGCTAAACATTACTTGAATATGAATGATTTGTCCTCTTACCTCTTCAAATCCAGATGTAGTTTCTTATCATACTTGGTGATGGCATCTCTTGCCTTATGACTTCAGTTGGCTTCTGCTCTGTGAGTCAAGTCAGATTTTATCTCTGTACCTGGTATTGCAGATTGCCCTCAAGGGGCTTTTATAATGTGTACAGCATATGACACTTTCTATCCTTAGCCCTTTGAATCAGAAAATAATATACAATATTCTGCTGATCTACCTCACTCACATTTAAATTGGTTAAAAGACAATGATCACAAAAAGTTTTATTTTACAAACCTCCTCTGATTATTGCATTTTTAGGTGATAAACTAACCCTTAGCTAGTAAATAAAAAAAAGCATGCCTTTCTTGGTTATCAGAAATTCTTCTAAATAAAACGTGTAAGTCAAAATCAAGTCGCGTCTTTTACCAGTGTTAGTCAAGCACGTCTCAATTCCTCAAATTTGTGACTTAAGTCT
>NW_018135305.1:0-575 GCF_001952655.1 Monopterus albus
AACTTAGTCCTTGCTCCTGTACATATTCTTTGTGTTGTGTTCCAGTCAAATTTGACCGATTTAAAAGTTTGATCTTTGAAAAATGTAGTTAATTTGATCAGACTGACCTAAGATGTCATGACTTTGTCCACAAAGAGGATTTCAACACACAAAATAAATTGTATTAATTTGCATACAATTTTGTGTGTGTTATTCAACTTTTGTACACTCTTGGTGTTCCTGGTCAAAAATGACCAGTCATTAGAAATGAGTGGAGGAGACAACAATTAGTGTAAAAAAACTGAGCTCAGGTACATCCTCATTTGTCAGATGGACACATGCACGCACACGCATGCACACACCTTTGGTTCCCTGGCAACCACTGCGGGAACCTTTGCCCAGTAGAGTCTCTCTTCCACGGGAACCACACCTGTGTTGGCAGGTCTCACAGAGAGTTGCAACATTGTTTCAGTAACGCTGAACGTTTCTCATAGCTTTGGTATATAAGGCTTTTTTGAGGCCTTACTAACAGTTCATTGTGTGGCAGCACCATGGCAGGTCGATATAGCGTAAGTGAGGCTCTTGATTGCATATTT
>NW_018135306.1:0-575 GCF_001952655.1 Monopterus albus
CCCACAACGTAGTTTGTTGAATTTTATAAAAGCAACGTGGTGTAAAAGTTAGAGCAAGTGTTGGCTGTGGTTAAGGGTAGAGTTGGGCAAGTAGTGGTTAAGGTTGGGATAAATCTAGGTAAGTGCTCGGTAAGTGATGAAAACAAGGATTTATGTGTGTGAGTTCAGCCCCGTACTTGTGTGAATACTAATCACACAGGAAAAAATACAATGCAAAAGCAAAGTGAAATTGTCCATATCAGCCTTTCAAGTTCTGCCAGATTACCAGTACGGAGGTTTCAGGTTATAGCTCGTTAAGTTCCTGTGGCAGAAAAATGCTAAAGTGGAGGAAAAACAGGTAAGGTAGCTGACCAGTGGTTTAACCTGTAACATGCTGCTGCAACACACTGCCAGAATGTGACTTTGTGCTGAGGCCTGCGGGTAAAAGGGGAATGAAGCTTTCTGCCCTGCCAAAGGCTGCAGGTCTGTGCCAGGGTCACTCCATCATCACTGTCATGAGATTTGTCAAATGACAAAAGAAACAAGGGTACAAAGACAGTGAGAGGAAATGGGCATACTAGACTCTTATTGTATAG
>NW_018135307.1:0-575 GCF_001952655.1 Monopterus albus
CTCCATGCTCTAGCCACGCTTGAACTTCCTGTGTGGAGAAAAGCATTTATGTAAACTGAACAACAACTGGTGTTGCAGTTATTTAAAGTGTCTTACCCATGACATAAGAAAGGATGTGGGTCCAGCCTGTGATAAAGGCCCACAGCTCTCCGACCGTCACATAACTGTAGAGGTAAGCGGAGCCAGCTCTGGGGACACGAGCTCCGAACTCAGCGTAGCACAGGCCAGCCAGGACAGAAGCCAGGGCAGCGATGAGGAAGGAGAGAACGATGGCAGGGCCAGAGCTGTCTCGAGCTACGGCACCAGCAAGCACGTAGACACCAGCGCCCAGAGTACGGCCAACACCCAGGGCCACCACGTCAAACGTGTTGAGGCATCGAGGCAAGCGGGACTCCTCTGCATTACAGCCCACGACCTTCACCCGCAGGAGCTGCTTCCCGATGCCTTTTAATGTGGCCAGAGTCATCCTGGCTGGCACACTGCTCTGCAGTAGGCAAGTTACCTGCTGACATAACAGCACAGATCACTGAGATTACAATGCTTTAGTAAACAAAAGGAAAGAACAAAAAAAAAAA
>NW_018135308.1:0-575 GCF_001952655.1 Monopterus albus
TTTCCCCACTATGGGATCAATAAAGTTTTACCCTACAGACATTATTCATATTGAGCTCACAAAAATACAAGTTGAAATTACCCTCCGTCACAAATAGCGGTACTGGTAGATGTTTTCAGAGCGTTCCATCAAAGATCTTTCTCACATCACAAGCAATAACACTACTCACTGTATGTACAGTAGGAGTTGGTAGGATGATTATGCTGTATATGTTAGCCTTAAAGCATGAATGGCTTTTACATTACAGAGTAATATTCAATATGTGCTGAGTTTGGTTTAGCCTCCACTCTATCTCTCTTTATAGGCCTCTGTGGTGGCAGTACAGCATCATTCAGCCTGTCATCCTGCTGTAAGCCAGCATTACAGCCAGTAATGCAAGTGTTAATGCTCCTGCAGCCACTATCAAGTCACACAGGTCTCTCTATTCAATACATCAAGACCAGATGTACTAAGGATTTTGCACCAGTCTTTCAGGCACAAATACAATATAATGCATTCTGCCCCAAACACAATAATAAACTTGATCATTATTCTAAATAAATATGAGAGCATTAGAAAATTATTAATGAACCCAA
>NW_018135309.1:0-574 GCF_001952655.1 Monopterus albus
TCTCTGGCCTGCGCTCCCACCCATACAGCTCATACAGCTGGAAAGCCGGCCACAGTAACACCCAGCAGTCAGATGCCCAGTACAATGACACCTACCCTCTCAGTCTGCCTGAGCACACGCCGCAGGGCACCCGCTATCGCATTGGGGTCATTGCAGACTTGGACACAAACTCTCGTAGTGAAAAGGAGCTGACGTGGTTCAGCTACATGCAGCGGGGGTACCTGTTGGTGTCCCAGAGTGGTGACAAGGTGGCAGTTGACTGGGATGCCGACAAGGTGGTGCTGGAAGGCCACCTGGCAGAGAAAGGCCGGGGTATGGAGCTGTCTGAACTGGTGGTGTTCAACGGGAAGCTCTATAGTGTCGATGACAGAACAGGTGTAGTCTACCACATCGATGGTGACAACGCGGTACCCTGGGTCATCCTGCCTGATGGCGACGGCAGTGTTGCCAAAGGTCGGTGTTACCCTGCCAACTGTAATTTAAAAGTTCTTCAGCACCAGATTGAAACCAGTGGTTGAAAATGGCTAATGTTCTGTACATCTTTGAAGTACCTATACATTGATCATTTCCATTT
>NW_018135310.1:0-574 GCF_001952655.1 Monopterus albus
AGTGCAGACACATATAAACTATACTATTCTCTTCCCAGCACCAACAAGAAGAAATATCAGCACATAATGATGGAGAGAGCAGCAAAGGGGGCTGGCAAGAGGCACAAGAAGAAATTCCACAAGAGGTGAATCTGAAAACTTGGTGTGATGAACACTGACATCGAGTGACGTTACACAGATCCTGTTAAAACAAAGTCCTTTTCAACAGGCAGAGGGTTGTTGTCAGATGTGAGACTTTAGTGACTCCACTGGTAACTTTATGTGGAGACCCTTTATCTTTGGAGATGGATGATGTTTATGGGTCGGTACCTGAAGAAGCAGAATGTATAAGTTCTGTACAGTAAATAGTGTACACACCTATTTACAACAGAAAATGTTTTACTCCAATGTAGCTGTATTTTGCAATAACTGTTGTACATTAATCACTGTCCTAAAAAAGAAACGTCAGATGAAGATTAAGATATGCTTTTGACTAGCACCAATGTTTGTAATGACTCTCCTAAATGTAGGTCATGAGTTCTGAAAATACAGCTTGTACTACACATCATGTCCTAATGACCAAAACAGAACATTT
>NW_018135311.1:0-574 GCF_001952655.1 Monopterus albus
ATTTTTGACTTGCACCAAATTTATACCATGTGGCTACATACCCACAGGTGCTAAGTGACATTTTAGATTTCTAACATCTGCACCTCTCTTAAAATGCATCGGCAGCTCCCTGTCCCCTCTCCTCCTGGCTGCAAACCCTCAACATGAAGTCTAATTCCTTCTCAATAGCAGTCGTGTGCTGAATTCACCCTGATGCACCAAAGAGGATTATGGTTAATGGAGTTTTCCAGTACAGAGGCAGAATTAGCCCTTGCTTAGAGATGAGATTTTAGAAGGTGGAGGATTTTTCTACCTTGGGAGCTGAAGTAAAATGTCTGTCTTTTGTTGTAGGTATTTGTGCTAACAGTGATAGTTCAGATTGTTTTGTGTTGTTGTGTGGGTGTTTAGATTCTGCCAGACATATACAAGTATTCAAAGGTGTGTGGGTGTGTGTAGTGAATCTGTTTAGTGTACTGGAATCTAAACCTGAGGCTCAGCGGGCTGGAATACCTACAGTGTGTGGTCAAAAATAAATAGATGTTATGTAATTTCAGCCTTGCATGAAGTGTCCTCCTCATCTTTTAAATAAGACAAC
>NW_018135312.1:0-574 GCF_001952655.1 Monopterus albus
ATTTTACACCCAGTGATGCCAAACTACTAGATAACATTTTACACTAAACTGAGAGGGGCTGATGGGGCCTTGTGTGATTTGGTTTTATACAACTCCTGTCATTTATAAATGGCTTTGTCTTTGTGCTCTTGCTTGTGGAGTCACAGAAGTGTGTAGCACCTCCTACTGTGGTAGTGAATCAAAGTCAAATGGAGAGAGAAGATGATATTATATTGACTGTCTGAGCAGGCACCTTCCCATGACCCAGACACTTCACTGTAAGTCACTTGACTTCCAAAATGACATCTTCGGTACACACAAATTGTTTTACTACATTTTCACGCACACAGTAACTGATTCTGGTCACAAACCTCTGATTCTCTTCTCTTTCTGCAGGTGTCATGGTCTTCTTCTGCTTCAGGTGCTCGATGACAGCATTTTGTTTCATCACCACCTGAAACCCAACATGTTTAACAACAGAAAAGTTTATCACGAGAAGTGGTTATATAATGAAGCGTAAAGATAATATTCATACAACACATTGCAGAGGGAGCTTCATGTAGGCCACATTGTGACAAGTCACTGTGAATGGCTT
>NW_018135313.1:0-574 GCF_001952655.1 Monopterus albus
TGGAAAATTAAATGACAAGATTTTTACCATTCCCATATTTACCCATTAGCAAGGCTACAGACAGCAGCCGCCTCATAAATCTGGGAGTCCCTAACTCTCTTTGTCTTCCCATGGCTGAAGCTGAGTCCCCTGCAGAGCAGCATCTACACATCTCCCTGACCTGGTTGCATTCATGGATAACAGGTAGGTAACAATATTGTACCCTCAGCATCTGCATTGTCACTGTTGTGAATTAAAACGACTCGGTACAATCTGTAATGGCCTGATCAGAAGAGTCTGTTTTAACAGTTCGACCCAGTCAGATTTCCTAGGCTTTTTCAGCCAGTTCCCAAAATACTGAACTTGTCCTTTATGGTATTATTTTACAGCTAATGCATAACTTTGTGTTACCAGCATTCCACCCTGCAACTTGGTGCTGGACCACTAAACCTTCTGTGTCATGGGCCCAAATGAACGAAACACCAGTTGGTGAGAAGATGACCCTGTAGGCTTGTCTTCACTCGTACACCCACACAGAACCTGTGTTGGTGTTGCTGATAATATACTGTTGTTACAGACTCACTGGAATTGTTAA
>NW_018135314.1:0-574 GCF_001952655.1 Monopterus albus
GAGGCCGGGCTGAGGAGCCCAGACGAGCTGCTTCACCGTCGCCTGATGTGAAGAACAGCTGGACTGATGCGAGGCCTCAGGAAGCAGCTCACACACTGCACATCCCATTCATACAGGTGTAAAGACGGACTCCGCCCACACTGGGAGCTGGACTCTGCCTCTGTTCTGCCTCAGTGATGTTAATAATAATAATGTTCTCTGTGTGAATCCTGTAAATAATAGTGTTATATGGAAAACAAACAGGATTCATAAGATGAGAAGTCAGTACAGAGAGATGCAGAGACTGGGAAACATGAAAACACTACACAAAATGTGTTAACTGCATTGGAAATGATTAATAACTCGTTTGTTTCTTGTACATTTTATTGATAATTTATTTCTGTTCTTATCTCATGTATTCATTGTGTCAGGCTCCGTAGAAACCTGATGCTGCCAAAGATGATGTCAGTGTTCCAAAGTTGTACTTATCCAGCTGATTGCAGCCCTAACCCCTAACACCTAACCCAGGAAACGCTTCTAGTTGAATGTGTATAACAACTTATTAACAGTATTAAAGTCCTTTGGAATTTTTTAT
>NW_018135315.1:0-574 GCF_001952655.1 Monopterus albus
CCATTGTGTTGTTGGCCATTCAGACTAGGATGGTTCATGTTTCAACAGCTACTTACTTCTTCTTCTGCGTCTTTTTCTCCAGCTCTTTCTGCTTCTGCTCCACCTCTTCTAAGTCCTCTTCATCTAAATCAGAGGCCAGGGACATTTTATCTGCCTCGTCATCCTCTTCCTCAGACAGGTGAAGGTCGTCATCTTCATCTAATAGCGTGTCTGCTGCCTGCATGTCCCCCTTACAAACATCAGCCAGGACCTGTTGGCCAAAGGGGAATACCAAGAAAACATCAAATTAACATTGGTGAGATGTTGAGCTACTTCTGGGATCTTTAGCAGTAGTTCCTAAGGTCTGCCTAATCTCTTTCACACGGCATGGCTGTTTTTAGACTTCAGGAGTATTTACATCTGTAGTTTGGTAAAACATCAATGGCAAGACTGAAAAATTTCCCAAATTAAAATCTTGTTAATTCAACACAAAGGTAAAATCACGGCCATGCTAAGCTGCTATCGTTACCAGATCAAACATGTTAGCTTTAGAGGTTAACACCTCCAGATGGAAGAACACAACATCTGAGTCAAA
>NW_018135316.1:0-574 GCF_001952655.1 Monopterus albus
GTTTCCTGCTTTTTATTTCCCTACTTTTCTTTATTATTAGTGGGTGTTTGTTTCCACCTTCAGGCAATGCTGCACAGCAGTGAAACTGCTAAACACTGTGTGTGACGCTCATTTATGCACCTACATCAAACTTAGATTTGTGTTGATGTTACACAAAACACTAAGAGGGTTGGCCCCCGACATGTCGGACAAACTGCAGGTCACACGGCCGCCATCGCTCTCCAGACACACTGTGGTTTGTGTGTGGGCCACAGCAGAGACCAACACTACATTGTTATTTGCTTCCTGGACCAAGTTTGGACGACTGTAGCTGCAGTTTTGGAGGAGTTAAGGGTTCGTTTGTCACTTTGCACAAATCCTCTTCCAGGGAAGTCGGTCGAAAAGCTCAAGTCTGTTGTGTATCTGTAGTTTTACTTTGCTGCTGGTGGCCCTTAGAAGTTGGACTGTGCAGCCAGAGAAAGATGATATGTTGTTAAATTGCTATGCAAGGAGCAGTTTGTACTGTAGTTGGTAGCAGCTAACCAAAAAAAGAAACACTCAAGTGCCAGAGAAGTTTTAGCAGTTGGACTTTTTT
>NW_018135317.1:0-574 GCF_001952655.1 Monopterus albus
AATACTTATTTGCCCCACTGTAGTTTACTAATTAGACTCAATTGTAACATTAGGTTGCCATTTCTCTTCAGCTCAATCACCACAATTGGCTAAAAGTGGCATAAAAGGGCACTGCATGACTGTGTAAACATACTGTACACTTACACTATACCGGTTTAGGTGTGAAAAGGGGACTTCAGTCAGTTGACTGCAGTCACAGCACCACAGACCTCCCATTTTCCACCAGTTTGTGTTCTGCTTGTTCAGCAGTTGTTGATTAATTGCTTGTTACTGGAGGATTTTATTGCACAATGCGTTAACGGCCACTATGCTGATTTCAAGTAACATATAGTATAACCTCCACTCAGCTTCTGCTCTGCACACAGAGCAGGGAAGGGAAGGGCACCCCAAGAGGAGGGAGAGTGAAGTAGGGACCCCCAGATTAAGAAACACGGCAGTAGAGTAAAAGAGAACAAGAGTCACCATTTCATTTGCTTTATTTTAACGGATACCAGTCCTTTGAAATATGCCTGGATCTGTCTTGGGATACCCAAATTCAGTCCCTTTTCTGCAAATACAACTTGACTGGACTCTA
>NW_018135318.1:0-574 GCF_001952655.1 Monopterus albus
GTGTGTGTGTGTGTGTGTGTGCTTTTAAATGAGACAGCAAGGGACAGACCAAGACAGAGAGATGGAGTGTGCAAAAACAAGGTTTCTTCTGAAGGCTGAAAGCAAAGCTGACAAGTGTGCCAGTTAGACACTCCTCTGACAGCAGGTGAGCAAAGACAACCATGAAGAAAATGCCAATATGGGAGTCAGCCAAGGCCGAATACAAAAACACAAAGAGGCACCTTTACTGCGTCGACAGCATGCTGACAGCTGTGAACCCTGACACAAAAGATTTAATCAGAAACGTAACACACTGCTGAACTCACAACACAGTCTAATCCCCGTTCATGTGCTGTACAGTAGCTCCCTGACTGTGGCTTGAGCAAAGGCCTATGCAGACATTTAGAAGGTCACTTTGGAAGGCTGTGGTGTAGCATGTAGAAAACAGCAGTACTAGAAACTGGCAGTGACCAAGGCGGCCTAACCTCCACCTCATCATAGTGATGGAAACACAACACCCCTCCAGAACTACAGTACAGCATCCCCAGAGCCCAGCATCAGCCAACTACTTTGTCTACATAAGTCATCACTAACA
>NW_018135319.1:0-574 GCF_001952655.1 Monopterus albus
GGCTGGTTGTCAGAGTAGGTGGTGAAGGTCTGAGTCTGCTTGGTAGGAATGGTGGTGTTACGTTTGATCAAGACTGTCATGACACCACCAGCGGTCTCAATACCCAGGGACAGAGGAGTGACATCCAGAAGCAGCAAGTCCTGCACATTTTCAGATTTGTCACCAGACAGGATGGCAGCCTGGACAGCTGTAAATACAGAGCAGGTTGGAACCAGTGAAAGTTAAAACACTGTAGTTCAGGTCATGATTGCTAGGTGTTACACATGCTGATCGCACTACAAAACCACGTAAAAAGGGTCAAAGACACAACCGTGCGTGCGCTACCATTTGAAGACACCTACCAGCTCCATAAGCCACAGCTTCATCTGGATTGATACTCTTGTTGAGCTCCTTTCCATTGAAGAAATCCTGCAGCAGTTTCTGGATCTTGGGGATACGGGTGGAGCCGCCAACCAACACAATGTCATGAATCTGCCCTTTATCCATCTTGGCGTCACGGAGAGACTTCTCCACAGGGTCCAGGGTGCCACGGAAGAGGTCAGCGTTGAGCTCCTCAAAGCGAGCCCTGGTGATG
>NW_018135320.1:0-573 GCF_001952655.1 Monopterus albus
TATATTTGCGGTTGTTAGGTGTCACCCCCAACATCTGACATACAACCTTGGCTGCTTCCTCCTTAGCTTCTTTCTTTGTTTTCCCACAGGCAGCTGGGTACTCCTTATTGCCTACTGTGAAGCTACAGGACTTTCTGTAACATCACAGAAACCAATTTAATTCACCTTCAAAGGGTGACAAAACTGACATTAAACTATTTTCAATGCAGTGTGGATGCTTACACAAAGGCATTTGATTCCACTCTTATTGACTCCTTAGCCCTTACTGTGACCTTGTTCTTACTCCCATATTCGTTGAGCAAGCTTACGTAGCTAATATCAGAGGTAATTGTCTGATAGAGTGGTGCCGTAAGATTTTCATCAGCATGTTCTGTCTGTCAAGAAAACAAAAACATCAATAAGACAGATAATCCGGTGTGTTCTAGTTCAGCAAATAATGGTGCTCATCTTACCAAATTAGCTGGGTCCTGTTGTTTTGTTTCAGACAAATATCTCAGCATCTTTTCAGCTGCATTCTGTTTGGCTTCCTTCTTAGTCTTCCCCTCACCGGTGGCACAGGTTTTACCATTCAGA
>NW_018135321.1:0-573 GCF_001952655.1 Monopterus albus
TAGTCACACAGTCCAGTCCTGTTTTCCCTCATTTCTTACATCATTCGCAGCACAACATTTTGTTGTAATGATTTACAGCAGGCAAGCACCCATACAGAGATTTCCCTTGCCTTTCCAGGTGGAGTGGAGGGTCCTGGACTCTCCTCCTCAATACTCGAGTACACGTCATAATTAGTGGATCGATGGTCGGACTGGCTCGGCAGGAGCCTCCGGTTTGGGTCTTGCATAACAATCTCTTTTCTTATTTGTCCCTAAGGAATACGTTTCCTTTCCTGCTTTTCCTATTTTCTACTGCTTTTAACTCTTTGCCTCCTCATAACCATGATTTTGTTAGTTTTTTTCCCCTTTCCCTTGCAGCGTTTTTTTATGTCACAAACCAATCTTGCATATTTTCTACTTGTAATTTGCCTTCAAATCCATACCTTTTCCTCCATTTTTCTGGACAATTTTTGGATTTTTCTTATTTCACATCATTTTTACACATCATCGCCTGTTTTGGGGGGCCCGTCCTGCAGTATACAACACTGTCTCAAGATCATTTTCTTCCTATTTTTATTATTATTTATTCTTTTT
>NW_018135322.1:0-573 GCF_001952655.1 Monopterus albus
GTCCCATTTTCACTTGATTTATCAATGAGTAAAGTCTTAGTTAATTCACATTTAACTACTTTAAACCTTTCACTCTCTACAACAGAGCAGTTTGCTATATTTACTTCTGCAACCTCTATTGTATTATTTTAAGCTTACAAACAATGTGAATGCCCAAACCTATGGTGAATAATCTCAGTTTGTAGAGAGAGGGGGGAGAGCGGTCACTTCACTTATACTGGGATTCGTCTACATTTTTCATGCACACGCTGCTGGGTGGAGGAGGGGCAGGCACAAGCACATGACATGAAAAAATGGGATGAATCAACAGACTTGTGGTGAAAGGGTGAGCGAGTGAACTGGCTCTGTATGTGGAAGTGGGCTCCTTGTCTGGTCCAGTGTGTGGGTGTGTGATTGTAGTGGTTAAGTCATGTGTGGTGAGCTGATGATGGGTGTTAGATTGGGTTCACACAAACATTTCAGCACTTGAAATTGCTGTGTTTGTGTATGTTTGCATAGAGAGAAGGTTATAACTACAATATCTGATCTTGATCTTAAGCTAATAGTTTGCTACTTCTTACTAAATTTGTTTCA
>NW_018135323.1:0-573 GCF_001952655.1 Monopterus albus
TTTTTACTGCGGGCGTGTGCACCAAAAGTGAAAACCAGACCTCCTTTTTGCACCCCTCTCACTCACAGGTATATGTAATCTCAGCCTTTGCTATCAGGGATCCTGTGGGTGAACCCTTTCTTGCCATGTTTTGGCATGGAAAACGACTGTATATTCTCACATGCTGTACCTCTGACACATCAGCATATGAACACTGTCACAGTCCTTGGGATTGCTTTTTGTCATGCTGAGATATGAGATTCTTAAATCAAAATGTGTTAGGAATCAAAATGCCTCCACAGTGCAGTATAATCCCCTAGATGTCTCAGTGATTCAGAAAACAAATTAGCCACTCGATTGAGACGTGGCCTCATCATTCTCAACACTTCTGCCTCACTCACCATGATGGGAGGAAGAGGGAACACCATCATATTGGCTACACTAGTTTGAGGCTGTGTGTTGCCATTTATAGCTGGTGTTAATGTGGATGTGCCTTTTATTTCTATTTTTGGTCTTGTTTGTTCCTCCTTCCTGTCCTACTTCCTTATTTCCCTTTTTCCTTCTGCTCTCCCTCCCTTTTGTCTGTCCATCTTT
>NW_018135324.1:0-573 GCF_001952655.1 Monopterus albus
AAAAAAATCATGTGGGGAATAATCACAGGATTAATTTGAATTCTCCTCAGCATGAAATATCTAAACACTTTGAGATGTAGTACTTATAAGCACAGAGTAAATGACTGATGATCCCAGTTACTGTACAAGTAATACAATAAACACTAAAGATTCATGTCATTATCATCTCCTGAACTGCGTATAATGGTATCAGTGACTTTTAAGCTAATATCTTCTCTATAGCTGCTCCCTCATGCTGTACCTTTCAGTGTTGGCTGCCTGGACTGCAGACACCTGTTGCAGCTGGACCAAGATGGTAGTGTGTGTGTCTGAGTGTGTGTCAGTATCTGTGAGCATGTCTGAGTGTACACCTGTATGTGTTTCTGTGTCTGCAGAGGACATGGTTTTCATATGAGTTTCTTCTGGTGAATGAGTATCAGTTAGTGTGTGTTTAGCAGAGTGTGTGCTTGAGCCTGTCTGGTTGTGTTGTAGGCCCTCTAGCACCAAATAGGGGGTCTCTTCTGGTAGGGCTGCAGAATGAACACTTTGACTACCTGTCAATGGGCATAAGGAGAAATAAAGAACAATCAAAAA
>NW_018135325.1:0-573 GCF_001952655.1 Monopterus albus
TGCCCACACCAAACATGGTGGATGGATTGTACCCTCGACCCGGACTGATCTGGTTTACGGAGTACCTAGCCCGATCTGACTGTTAGTATGTACTTCCAAGAATCGGGGAAAATACCTTTTACTTGTATATATTTAGATACCAGTATTAAAGCACGGGAAGCTGCAGACTCCTCTCTGCGCGGCACACGGGAATGTGTTTACGGACATACGGAGGCCGTCTGGTGACATTTAGGAGAAAGAAAATCATTCCAGATGTCGGGATGCTTGTACTGTAGTCACATCGGGATGTTAGCTACTCATTAAGGGTGCATTTGGTAACTGGTTAATTACGAGGGTAAGGCTGCTACCACTGTCTAAACCACTATATAAACATTAGGAAGGACCTTAAATATTATGAGACAACTTCAGTTAAAACAGTATCATAATTTACAGAACACATCACATCCCTGGATTTTGAAGTAGATAAATAAAGTAAATAGGAAAGTGATGAAGTTTTTGGATATATTTTATTTTATCTTCTCATGCTATAGCAAATTAGCAATAACCTAGTACATTGTGGATTCCAAATATTTG
>NW_018135326.1:0-573 GCF_001952655.1 Monopterus albus
TAAAGAAATATTATAACACATACAAACAATGCATACATATATCAGAAATCTAAATCTAATCAGTTTTTGTCTCTGACTGTAAATTTTGAGGCTCTCTTTTTTGCCAACAGACAGATCAGGGAAAGGGTTGCTGATGTTATATCTCTCTATGCTCCTTTTGTCGTCCTAGATGCAATATCAGTAAGTATGTCTCTTCCATTACATCAGGATTTTATCACATACCCACATATTATTGTTTTGGTAAAATAAACACATTTGGTAGGTCCAACCTTTTCTTTTCCCACCAGGCTGCCTCAAGTGGTGTTATACGAGGTGCAGGTAAACAGAGAGTTGGAGCTGTTTGCAACATTTTCGGTTTTTATGGTGTTGGTTTCCCTATTGGAATTTCACTGATGTTTGCAGCCAAAATGGGGATCAAGGGTAAGATTTACAGCAGAGATGTTTAGAAGTCAGCACCACATTACTACCTGACTGGAGATGTTAAAGTTTTGTCCCCAGTGTCCTTTTTGTAGTAATACCTCACCACAGCATCAACATCTGCTCATTACTGTTTTCAAGCAGCTCATTTCATTT
>NW_018135327.1:0-573 GCF_001952655.1 Monopterus albus
AACATGTAGCCTACTTTTAATTTCTACAAATCAAACTTTTGAAACATTTCAGGATTAAATGATCTGTTTACATCAATATTAGTTGTAAACAATACATTGCTGAGATACCAGATGTGTGTGGATGATGTTTTTATAAAACCATATTTCTCTGTATTACTGTTCATGATACCAAATCTGTTTGCCTACACACTCATCTGACTGCCTTATTCATGTACAACAGGCTCTTTTCTACATAACAGGAAATTGTTCTCCCTGTTTCCTGCACAACCCAGCTTCACATCCTTAGCTGTGCTTATGGATATCATGCTCAAATTTAACCCCTCAATGCATTAACTGTGACTCACTGGCAGTGAGGTAAGGGCAGCTATTTTTACTCTTGAATTGTGGTCAGCTGGGGGAGATTTATTAAACTAAAAATATCTGTATAACAGCACAAAAAATCACAAAAAGGGAGTCAAATTCTGTTTTGACTCCAAACCCAGCACATAGCAACACCTGCATTTGTAAATGGGCTGACCTCACATGTACAAATGTCTCTTTTGCAGAACATAAAACAGGCACATGATGAGGTGT
>NW_018135328.1:0-573 GCF_001952655.1 Monopterus albus
CCGCCTCCTCCACTGCTGCTCATCAGCTACCAGCAATCTCCACCAGTGCACCAATATCAGCGGACTCCACCATTGCACCGATATCAGCGGACTCCACCATTGCACCGGTATCACCTATCTCCACAAGTGCACCTGTATCAGCTAACTCCACCAGTGCACCAGTATCAGCTAACTCCGCCAGTACACCTGTATCAGCTAACTCCCCCATTGCACCAGTATCACCTTTCACCACCAGTCCACCTGTATCAGCTAACTCCACCAGTGCACCAGTATCAGCTAACTCCGCCAGTACACCTGTATCAGCTAACTCCCCCATTGCACCAGTATCACCTTTCACCACCAGTCCACCTGTATCAGCTAACTCCACCAGTGCACCAGTATCAGCTAACTCCGCCAGTACACCTGTATCAGCTAACTCCCCCATTGCACCAGTATCACCTTTCACCACCAGTCCACCTGTATCAGCTAACTCCACCAGTGCACCAGTATCAGCTAACTCCGCCAGTACACCTGTATCAGCTAACTCCCCCATTGCACCAGTATCACCTTTCACCACCAGTCCACCTGTATCAG
>NW_018135329.1:0-573 GCF_001952655.1 Monopterus albus
CACTCATAATGTTTAACGCTTTTATCAGCCTTGCTGTGTTTAAATTCAAACATTGCAAACTATTCTAATGGCCCCAGCTGTGATCACTAGTTAGACCAGGTCACGCTATAAGGAGTGTAGTTCATCCACTGTCTAACAATAGCTTTTTACTTCTGGTGATCGTATCTGGGCTTTGAAAAATCAAAAGTGGTGTTCACTTGTGATGATTTTCTTACCAAACAAAACATTTAAGGGTCATAAACTGTTATTTGCCACAAAACCTACTTTCCCACTGTTTTTTTTTTTTTTTTTTTTTTTTTTTTTTTTTTTGTCGAGGGGACTGGGCTTCCGGGATGGACTACAAAGATACATCATCCCTACGGCATTCTGTGTAACTGATCAAACAAAAATGCCAGAACCAACTCTCAGCATAACGCAATCCAGAAGGATTTACTGCAGCACTGCACTCCTCTAACAAGCAGTCCAGTTGTGTCCTCTGGGCCTGGTCCAGTAGGTGGCTGCTCCTCTGCCCGAGCTCTTTGACTGCAGTGGCTGTTTTTGCTGATCGGGAACGAGGGGCTGTTGACTGTGGTG
>NW_018135330.1:0-573 GCF_001952655.1 Monopterus albus
GCTTGTAGAAGTGTTATGTTCTGCCCTAACATCTCAGGGGCCCATGTGTCTGAGGATGGTCAACAAGCTGGGCCAGGCTGCACAGAGATCATGTTACCCTGAGCCCAGACTGGGCTGATGCTGCTGCTTTCTCAGCTCTCCTAGCACTTTGCTCCATACATTCCTGCATGCAAAGGTGTAAAGAGGTCAAATGGGGGACGGACCTCAGCTCTCCTCACTAATCACAGTTCTAGTTTAGAATCACTGATGGGCTCTGTACACGCAGTTCTCACAAACCAAAACACTGCTGTTACTGAAAGTTACTGCATGTAATTCAAATGCATCTGTATTTATAACGATAATACTACAACTGAGTGCATAACTTAACCAAAACAAGGCTGTTTCCAGCAAAACCAACTTTAATGTGTTGAAGTAACAAGTTCATCGGCAGCCAGGGATAATTTGAATTTATGTTTTGTTCAAGGATGAGAACAGCTCAGATCTCAATCTAATTAAATAGTCCTTGAACATAAAGAAGAGTGATGAAAACAAACATTCAAATCGCTCTGATAATCACACAGACATGATGAATTA
>NW_018135331.1:0-573 GCF_001952655.1 Monopterus albus
TTGCCATTTCACCTGTCAATGTAGTAGCACTACTTCTGGAGATGCTCCTATGGGTCATATCAGAGGGTTGGGATAAACCACATATAAGGGTCGTTTAGGTTGGAGAACTTGTTGAAAATCATTAAATTAAATTAGTCAGTGCAGAAGGGAAAGCCTGGAATGCAAAGATGGATTAGCGCATCACCATGTGTTGCAGACATGCTGAATGGCCGTTCCAGGTGGCAGCAGCGCTTCTGTGATCTCTACAGTGCTCATATTCCAGCTTTGGTAACCACTGGGCAGAGAGAGTGCTGAACAGGGACAGTCAGAATGCGACACACAGGAGCCTCTATACAACACCTATGAGGGACACAGTGAGACCTAAGAGTGAGATCATCTATCCAAGAATTACACACAGAAACAAACAAATATGTCCAGACCTGTCCAGGAGGGCAGGTGCACCCAGGGGTGCAGGGTCCAGGGAAACACTGAGTGTGTGGCCACAGGTCTTCACAGGTATATGGACAGGCCCCTGAACAGTCACTGAACACCTGGTTACTGGAACACTCTGCAACACCTGCACAAAAGAAGATA
>NW_018135332.1:0-573 GCF_001952655.1 Monopterus albus
CTGTGGCGACCCATAACAGGAACAGCCGAAAAAAGAAAAAGAAGAAGATGTAAATTTGGGGTCTTAAATTTCGTTTGGTTGCTTTACTTTAAGGGTTTAGTGAATATGGGTCATTTTGACCTTGAGGACAAGAGGAGTGTGACGACCACATGACAAAACATAAATCTCTACTTAAATTGTTAGGATGGCTCGAACACAGAAGTGAGCGAGTCATAAAATTTAGACGGACCCAGGTGGCCGACTTCGGTGCAGACAGTGGTAGTTTATTTACAGTGATTATCAGTGACAAGAAATGAACAGTGGAGAAATGCAGGGACCGGGTGTCGAGCTTCGGAGATGTACACAGTCAGTGATTGATATGAGGTGAAGATGACCGGGCTGCAGACACTGGGATACACTCCTGGGCTGGTCGGGTAGGATAGTACTGAAGATAACAGAAATGCAAACATACGGTAAGTAGAGAACTGTGCATCGACCTGCAGGTTGTAGTGGAGAAGAGTGTAGGAGGTCCGTGGTCCGAAGGAGCGTCCAAGGCGAGGAGAGATTAATCCAAGCAGCTGGAGAGAAGGAGGC
>NW_018135333.1:0-573 GCF_001952655.1 Monopterus albus
GAAAATCTTCTATGATTTTATCCCACACTTTGGATACCCTGGAAAACTTCATCATGATCAGGAGAGGGAATTCGAAAACAGCTTATTCCAAAGACTCCAACAACTTGTGGGAATAGCCCATTCTCGAACTACCCCATACCACCCACAGGGGAATCCTGTTCGTTGAGTGTCTAAACAGAACACTGCTACAGATGTTATGGACATTGCAGGAAGAAAAGAAATGAGTGGAAAGACCACCTACCACACATTCTTCACGCGTACAATTGTACCAGACATGAAGCAATGGGCTACTCAGCATTTTTTCTTCTTTATAGTAGGACACTGAGATTGCCGTAGACTTACTGTTTGATATAACACCGAGTGGTTCAATACCCGTGGATATAGAGATCGGGAGCATAGTATTTGCGAAGTTGTCGATAGAAAGACGAGAGATCATCTGGCGACGGGGACACACCAACGCTGTGCTTAAGTACCGCTCAGATGATTGGGAGCAGGTGTGCCTAGAGTGTGCATCTACGCGTGCAGGGGCGGAGTCTGCGGCACCCCTGGTGCCTGCTGACGAGGTGCTGGGAA
>NW_018135334.1:0-573 GCF_001952655.1 Monopterus albus
TTTTATCCAAATTCAGAGATACTATATGCCAGCCAGAGCTAATTCGACTCTTAGTATGCTTAATAATCAGGCTTCATGAAGCAGTCCTGCAGGGATGTGGACAAAATGAGAGGAGAGAAGCAAGAAAAGAATCATATTGCTGCTATATATTGCTGTTCCCTTAATACCACCAATGACGTGTATACAATGTGACCATAAAACAACAAGAAGCTCTATTTAGGCATAGCTGTTCTTGTTTTTTGTGCTAAATGATAAGGTCAGCATGCTAAGGCTGGGCCCACAGTACAGGATTTTATAATCTTTACCTTTTTTTTAAAACGTGAGAGACCTCAGACATAATAACAGCTTTAACAAATTTTTTCACATTTTAATCACACGCCCACACACTAGATGATTCAATCAAGAGGTAGGACCACACACTTGTCGTTTTTACTGAACGATTTCAGAAATTCTGATTCAAGGAACCAGGGATCTCACAGAACCTTAATTCAGTTTTATTTGTATAGCTTCAAATAATAAGAAAAGTCTTCTATAGAGACTTTACAAAGTAAGGCCTAGACCTTATTATTATTA
>NW_018135335.1:0-573 GCF_001952655.1 Monopterus albus
ACAATGTTAACACCCTGTTTTCTATCTAATTACTGAAGCAGAATTTTGTTTGAACAGCTTCAAATTGAGCTAGAAGCAACAATGTAAGATTTAAATAGAGAGGTTTTTCAAATGTAGGCCATGTAATGATTGCAAATGCATTTAAGATTAGCAAAGATGCTTTCAACACCACATAAATGATCACCTACCACACCAACTCTTTGGATTTCATTGAACAGCCTGTAAAGGAATCTCTTGAATACTGGAATGCACGTAGGCTGCTGTAAAATGAGAGCGATCTGCTTCTTTTGTTCTTCAATCTGAATGAAAGCAAAGCAGAATGTCTGTGATGCTTCACTGATTTCATGAAGTACTTCTACTCATTTGCCATAGACATTCAGCACCTCACTAAAGCTATGCGCGGGTTGTTTGATGACAAAATGAAACCAAAACACCAACCTCTCTCTGTAGATCCACTACTTGTTTTCTCCACAGGTCCAGCGCAGCCATACTGGAGTACTGAGTGTACTCTCTTCTCTTGATTGGCACATTGTTATATTCTGTTAGCTGCAAGGCAGACATTACACACATATT
>NW_018135336.1:0-572 GCF_001952655.1 Monopterus albus
AAAAAAATGAGAACATTTTTTTTGTATATTCATAGGCCCTACACTTCTACAAGCAGGACCAAAAATATGACATACTGAAAATTTTTGGCCAGTTCAGAGTGATTAGCTACTCTGATACCTGATAAATACAAACTTAGGTCACTTTTGACATCATTATCAGTTTAGCTATCTGTGCATATTGTCAGAGTTCAGCATCACTGGCACCAAGGTGAGGCTGGAGAAGTACTGACCACCATGCCGATGGTGTTCTGTTGTCCTCCTGGGCCCATCTCCAGACAGTCATCCACCACCAGGTTCATGAAGGGGTCAAACCCTCGCAGGATGCCCTGCACGTGCCGGCCTCCATTCAACTTCACTAAGGACAAAAGAAGCCACTGATCAGTCTTAGGCTCAAAAGTCCACCCTGTTTTCAAAGGATTTACTGTGTAATCTTGACATATGAGTGAATCATATATGAGGCAACTGGGACTGATCAGATAGTAAGTATACCTGAAATAACTGCATTCACTTTACATGAACTGCAAGCTAATACTTTTTCTATGAGGTAATACAGCTGGCAATAATATGCATGC
>NW_018135337.1:0-572 GCF_001952655.1 Monopterus albus
ACTGCCAACCCACATGTACATCATTGATCTCGCAACACCCAGGAGAGTAGCATGTATGTAGTGAGATACATAACCTTGTACAAGGCCATAAGAAGACAAAGACAAGACAGATCACCCTTTAACAATGTTATGAGTAGCCACTGGTTTTGCAGTAAATTCGGTTGTTGTACCTGGTTCAATGTCTGACTCACTAACACTCAGCTATGATCGAGACCCGACCTCCAAAATAAATGTCCTCTTATAGACAACAGGAGCACCCATATTTACCATTAAACTCTGTGTTTTGGACCACATATTTTGCTATTGAGACACATGCTTCCACCAAAGAAAATACCTTTGATCTACCACAAATACCACCTGTATTAACCCATTCAAAACCATTGCTGAGAAGGTGTGTGCACTGTTTGACAGAGAGCACCATTCATACATTGCAGATTGGCTTTTTAGGTGCAAACCATAATGTCACCAACATCACATGTTTTGTTCTCATATTAAGAGGAATTTCATTTATTATATACCTGGGAAGCCAAATGCTGTAAGAGGACTTAATACTGGTAAATCATCACAGCAGA
>NW_018135338.1:0-572 GCF_001952655.1 Monopterus albus
TGGATATTTGCAACAATTTCTTTGTCATGGGCTTCCGTAATTTCACATTAGTCCATGTGGTAGGAGCCTTTAGGCAGCTCATCTGTCATTTTGTTTCAGCCTTTTCTCATGTTCAGTGTCTCCTTCGTAGGTCCATATCCCGTTTACCAGTACAACGCACAACAACCTCAGGTTGTACAGCCTGGTGAGTGTCTTTCTCCAGCCCTCTCAGATACATTAAAATAACTTCAAATTTGTGTAATATGGGAAAAAAACTGTTTGCACCTCATGTAACCAGAGCTAAACCCACTTTATTCATTGGTAACTACAAGGTTTTGTACTCATTACTATACTTGAACTAAGACTGAAGTGTGGTATCAAATTCCATCTGTGGATATTTGCAACAATTTCTTTGTCAAGGGCTCCGTAATTTACTTCTGATATCAGTAATAAATCATAGGGTATGACTGTATCTCTGACTATTTTATTGTCTTTTTGTCCCACCCTAATTGGTACTTCTGAAGATCTTGAGACAGGGGAAACACTTATTTCTTCAGTTTTTCCTGTCATATTAGTCCATGTGGTAGGAGCCT
>NW_018135339.1:0-572 GCF_001952655.1 Monopterus albus
TCTTTAATGGAAAGTTACGTTGCTCTCAGTCTAGTTTACTACTGGTTCAGACACTTTCTTAACATGTGGAGTTATGTACTGCAGCACTGGACACAAGTCAGGTCAAAAGTGAGAAAGCTGTGGTTGTTCACTGGTTCTTTTATGTTTTTCATGCAATCAGCCTTAAACAGTTAAACTGTCTTTTTGACTTTTGTTGTTGAGGCCACAAGTGTAATTACTTTTAAATACACATGGTTTTCTGATGATTAACCTTGTTGAGAGAAACACAGTTGGCAAAAATCATCCTGGCCAATATACTGGCCCATATTAGTCCATATGAGCTAAAACTGATGATTATTTTCATGTACAATTAAACTGCTGATTATTTTTTAAACCAACTATTCAGTTTGCAGTGTCATAAAAAAGTCAAAAAGGCAATTATAATTTCCCAGAGGCAAAAAAGAGTCATAATCAAGAAAGCATATTCTTAAATCCAGAATTGGTCAGGCTATGGTTTACATATTAGCGGGACAGCTTTCTGCCAACTGCAGAACCTAAGGAGCAAGAGTGGGCATCTTATTGTTTTTTTTTCA
>NW_018135340.1:0-572 GCF_001952655.1 Monopterus albus
CCTACCTACCTACCTACCTACCTTCTCTTATTCCCTTCGATTTCACTTTTTTTCACAGTCTGGCTACTTCATCTGGTACTGGGATACCGCCCATCGCTCCTACTTTCCCTGCTCTCCCTCCTTTTCTGTTTCATTGGATGCTGTGCCTCTCACTATTCCTTCTTCTTCTGGCACTGGGCTACCAGCTCTTTCCTGTGCCTCTCACTCAGGACTGCCCAACCTCTCAGGAACAGGTTTGCAAATGGCCCCGCCCTCACCTACAACCTCAGAGCCAACCTCAACTATTCTTCTGGGTTGGGGCTGCTGCCCTTCCTTCTGTCCACTCCCGTTCCACAGCCACTGATGTTAGGCTCAGAAAATTTTCTCTCGGGCCATCGAGCTATCAGCTGGGCTGCTCTGGCAGCCTCTCTCCAAGCTCTGCTTCCATTCCCCCCGACTCAAAGCTCCAACAAACCAGTTGGCTATAGCTCCCTCACTACAGCAGCCCCCCCTTCTTCTGTTCCACTACTGAGACCTTTAGTCTCTAGACACCTAGGATGACTTTAGCACACCTTTGTCAGGCACTACAATAC
>NW_018135341.1:0-572 GCF_001952655.1 Monopterus albus
CTGATTTCTCCATCATTCAACATCGATATTACAAAATGGTATTTAATGTCCATGTTTACATCTTTGTCTATACACTGGATTTTTTGCTAAAGCTATAGCACTCTGTCTTCATAAACCTTAATTTCATATTTCAAACCATCAACATGTAACAGTTGCTTTAAATATAAGCACTCTTGTATAGTTGCCGCTAACACCATATATTCAGCTTCACAAGGTGACAATGCTAGACTGCTTTTTAGTCTTCCATGATACTGGTGGTCCATTCTCATTTAAACTCACACAGTAACCTGTAGTACTATGTCTATCCATTACATCAGCTGCCCAATCAGCATCACTATAGGCATGTATCTTGCCCTCTTTGATACCTTTCCTATAGCAGAGTTCTTTATCCTTAGTGCCTTTCAGGTATCTAAGCACATGATTAACAGTACTCCATTGTTCTACAATTGGTTTAGTAAAACATTGTGACACTTTACTTACTATAAAACTTATGTCAGGTCTTGTACACATTACCAAATATATCGAACTACCCACAGCTTCCCTGCATTTTCTGACATCGCTCATAACTTCAG
>NW_018135342.1:0-572 GCF_001952655.1 Monopterus albus
TATTGGGCAGCCCTGAGCTAGAGACTGATCAGCTGACCTGCTGATTTAAAACCCACTCTTATCAAGAAACAAAGAGGAAGAACGAGCAAGAAACCCCAAATTTTGCATTCTCTTTCTGCTTGTTAAGTGGAGTAGACAAGTCAAGGACTGTCTGATTGCAAGAGTTTGCATGTGTCATAGCACAGGCTGCAAATATCTCTGATCATTATCATCCAGCTCCATAAAGGCAAGAAGCTCAAAAACAAGCACAGGACAAGGTGACACATCAGCCCACACAGCAGCAACAGCTGGGGGTGTTCCCAAAATCTTAACAACACCATGAACCAGCAATGTAGGATGCACACAAAATGACACTGTGCCCTTCACCTGATCACAGTCAAGCACAGTATCAAGCACTGATACCAGTCCCATTTCCATTTCCTGCTCTGAAAGTGTGTGCTTCATCTCTACTAAAGATGACAACAGCAGCACAGTGTCCACAGCAAATGAGTGCTTAATCCCATTTTCATGCAAAAGCTTTATTGGTATTTGTTGTTCATCACCAAAAAATACACAAAACAAAATCTGTAATA
>NW_018135343.1:0-572 GCF_001952655.1 Monopterus albus
AATAGTCTACAAATTAAACACCGTTTCAGGGAAATTCATACAGTACATTTGTCTTATCTAAACTAAACTTATCTTTAAAATGATAATGTACCTGTTTCTTGGTGTTTCTGTCCCACAGCTTCACTGTTCTGTCGTAGGAAGCTGAGATGATGGTGCTGGCAGTGATTCTCAGCGCAGTGATCTTGTCACTATGCGCCTGAGGACAAAACATCATCAATGAAGTTTTCTTGTATCAAAAAAATGCAATTTCTTTTCCCCTGAGTAAAATTAAAGACTAATCTCTTATCTTCTGTTTCAGAGTCCTAAGTTTCTTACAGGTTTTCTGCTGCTCCACGATGAAAACTCGGGAGGCTGACTGAACCACATGTTACCCTTCACATCTCCACACACCACAAACGCTGAAATAACATGCAACGCATTAGATAATCACAAAATAAACAAGTCAACAAAAAGCTGGCATGGACAGAAGTAGTAGTTGTTGTAGTAACTGGTTATATTTGAAGTAAGTGTAGTAACTGTAACAGCTGTTTGTCTGCACCTTTGTCCATAGTCACAGCTGTTATCAGGCTCCC
>NW_018135344.1:0-572 GCF_001952655.1 Monopterus albus
AAATTTAAAGGGCAAAACAAGAATAAAAGTTGGTTAATACGTCTTCAGCAGTGGTTTAAAAGAAGGCAGTGAAGCGCCTCTGAGCATCTTTGTACAGTGGATCTTCTTCTACACTGAAAAGTGGAGGATGCTTGTTCAGTTTTAAAAAGCAGGGAATGGGATTGTGAACATGATTAGAATGAATTTTCACCATAGTAAACATGAGCTTCTGTGTATGAGGATGTGTGTAGTGTAGCTGTGATTTCCACAGGGACTCTCATGCACACGTGCACAGGTTTACATTCATCCAGAGAGTGTCAAAGTGAGATGTCAGAGGGTTGTTTATCATGTCACCAGTGTAATCAGTAACACAGTGAGTCAGTGGAAGCAGTTTTACTGCTTCCCAGAGACACCTCTCATCATTCACACAGGAGCTAACAGGGCAACATAGCAAAAAGCAACACCAGCAAAAGGAACATTCACAACCTGGCCACCAAATTGTCCTTAACTGTACACAAGTGGTCTTTGTGTTCTGGATCTATATACGTTACAGTGGTTTCAGTGTAGAAACACCAGAATCAGAATCAGCTTTA
>NW_018135345.1:0-572 GCF_001952655.1 Monopterus albus
GTGCATGTGTCGAGCAGAACCAGGACCGTGCAGAGGCCCTCAATACTCCAGTACCTTCTGCTGTTGTCTTCATTCACTGTCACCTCATCTCACTGACAGGAAAACTGACTGACATAACCACTACCTCTGATAGTAGCTCTACTGATACCATGACCAGAAATACTTCTTTATACCTCACTAGTACTACGACATGTGCTACTGCTATCAGAGCATCAGTAACACAAACCTTCACAGCCACAACTTTTAAATCCACACCTCCAGCTGGTCACACAGACTCCTGTGGTCTAATGACAGTGTGACATCACACGTACCTGATTGATGACGTAGACTCCGTAGTCGAGCTGCTGTCTCTGCAGAATGGGGTGCAGATAGTAGAGCCAGTACTTGAGGTGTTCATCTCGTTTGCGGAAGGGAATGATGATGGCAACTTTCTGCAGCGCCTCACAGTCTCTGGGTTTGAAGCGTCCGCCTGGCTGCAGCATGGGGTTGTACTTCTTTACCTGCTCCAGGTTCACAGAGGTGTTGAACTCCACCCGCAGGGGGCCCACTGAGGACAAACACATCGATCAGAC
>NW_018135346.1:0-571 GCF_001952655.1 Monopterus albus
AGTTTTAAAATGTGTAGAAATTAGGGCAAACTAAGCACTATCTTTTCCTCAATGAGCTGCTTTAACCAATAATCAGAACCAGAATCAGCTTATTGACCAGGTGTGTTGGACACACACAAGGAATTTGACTCTGGTACATCAGCTCCAAGCAAGGGGCAAGTAAACAGTAAACCAACATAAGGCTGTGTAGTATAACAAAATAAACAGTATTAACAAGCAATATAAGTGCAAATAATGCAACATAAACAGTATAAACTGGCAGTAAACAATGCAGACAGACAAAGGAATGTTTATTATGAAATGAGATAAATAGGAATAAAATATGAGACCTGTACGGATCTGTATAATCTGTACGAGGTATATTTACAGGTATTGCACTGAGGGTTATTGTCCAATCATACTGTCATTGATTAAGTGTTAATCAGTGACAGACCGGGGGAAGAAACTGTCCCTGTGCCTGGTTGTTATAGGGCACAGTGACCTGTAACGCCGTCCAGAGGGGAAGAGTTCAAACAGATTATATCCAGAACTGTATCAGCAGCTCCTGTTGATTGTCAAACCTGCAGTAGAA
>NW_018135347.1:0-571 GCF_001952655.1 Monopterus albus
CCTGAATGTCTCACTGTTACATATAGTGCATACACTGACATGTGGGGAGTCATCCTATAATGAGCCCTGTCCTGTTGTTTCTCTGTATCCTCTTTCTTTTTACAAGCCCTAATATCACAGCTTGATGTAGATGTGGGTGCAGGTAATTGTGTTATCTACATGGGTGCATGTTTAACAGATACAGCATTAGCTTCTGAGCCCCATTGCAAGCATGCACCCCTCATCTTTAAGCAGTTTCATCTTACCTCTTTCAAATTCTGCAGCCCACCAAAATGCTTCACTGAGTTCAAAGCTATGGAAAGTAGTTCAAAGCCACATAGATAAAAATGCTATGTGACGTGGCATTTTAATGTGTTAACACTGGACGAGTCTTTTCAAAGCACTGGCATATTTTCTTTCACTGTGCCTTTGGCGATTCTGACCCTCTCACTTCTTCCTCTGTGGATGCTGGTGATGCTTTACCATTGCATGGCAAGGGTTTGCTTGGCTTGCCAATGAACTGTGTGCACTATGTTAATGATGTCAGTGTCTGTGGTGCCTGTGCAAACAGTTTGCGTCTCTGTGTGTGTGT
>NW_018135348.1:0-571 GCF_001952655.1 Monopterus albus
AGGAGGGAGGACAGAGGTTTGGTGTACATGCAGCTGGACAGACCTGTGCACACAGAGGCGTGCACGTGGCTGGCTCCTCCCTCTTTCCTTCCACCACTACATCCTCAGGCCAACGTCTCTGCAGCTTTTCCTCCGTGAGTCTGACTCGTCTGCTGAAACAGAATCGTTTTGTCCTCGTGTGAACACCGAGCACAAAGCCACTGAACTCGACTTGAGTAAAATGATACCTGATGAAAACATGGACTGTAGGAGACGTGTGACACCCGACACGTCAGCAGTGACCAACACCAACCAGGCCTCGTGTGCAGGTCACCGTCGTTTAATCTTGTTCTTCAGTTTGCAACTAAATCAAAAACACAGACTGTACAAGAGGACGACTCACTAGAAATGGATTCCTCACTCGTTACGTGTTACTTTGACAAACAGTCTCACATAGTGACGTCCATAGTTGATGGACTTAGGTTCACAGGACCACGGAGGGAGCTGCACTGTGGGAGACCTGAGCCCAGATGTGCAATTTTTAGTTTTTGCCTATATTTGTTTACATAAACTTGCTTTTGTCATTCTGTCT
>NW_018135349.1:0-571 GCF_001952655.1 Monopterus albus
TAATTCACATTCATTAATAAATATTCTGCTGAAAATAATGTTTAAACATTTAATTCATCATATATTACTGTCAGTAATTTTCTGCATTAATAGATTATACAACAGGTAAATAAAGGATGGGTGTGATGAAGACTCAGGAACATGTTGCATTTCACAGAATGGGGAAAACACGTAAAGAAAAGAGTGGGTAGGAGAAACGTGTTTAACAAAAGCAAACAAAACAAAACAAAAAAAAGCTGAAAACACTCAAGAGCAATGCTTTAAAATGCAGAAAATGATTTGGTGGCAGCAGCACCAGAGAGAACCAGAGGGGGAGACAGAGATCTGAATCTGTTCCCCACAGTAACAGAGGGTAAGTGGTAACAGGGGAAAACAACAAGTTTTGCATATAAATTAAGTTAAAGGAATTACTTTCAAAAAACTTCATTCAGAATGTATAAGCACAGACTGGTACATCCTCCAGATCTTCTGTTATTTCTAAGAGAGTGTTGTTCAACTAGAGGGAAAACATCACCGGTATTTGTAATACTACTACGTTTGTGATAGTACTACATCCACTGAGATGACACTG
>NW_018135350.1:0-571 GCF_001952655.1 Monopterus albus
AAGTTGGAGCATTCCCTGTCCTTCCTATGTTTGAAACGATCTTAAGAAACAATATTTTCAGACAGGAATAGATTTGCTGATGTTTCCTCGGTATCTCTCAAATCTCCTCCATGCACATATACAATCTTGACAGGCCTGGAGGGGCGGAAGCACATGGTGCCCCGCTTTAACTTTAATTTTACTCGATCCACTCTTTCAAACACGCAAAGACAAATAACATAACAACACATACCTCTGCATATAATCCAATATCAATTTGCTTATACCTAAAACATACTCGAATGGAAGAAGCCAGACTTATCCAGTCCTACCCCGCGACATCATTCCACCACCACTGGTTATCGAGCAGTACACAACTCTCTTCTACCACACCTAACAAACAAACAAAAATTATAACAGTGTCAACACTCCTACACAATTACCTTCCTTATCAATTTCCTGTATATCAATGTACTAAAGAATTAGTACAAGGTGTTAACATTCATATACCACACTCACAATATTCCATCTAATTAATCATTGAGCCTGATCATGCATACCTCTGGCTTGACACATACCTTTATATTTATGT
>NW_018135351.1:0-571 GCF_001952655.1 Monopterus albus
AAACAACTATGTTTCACATTTTTAACAATATTTAAGAGACTTGTTGCAGTTCATAAAATCATTACATTTCATAGTCTTATGAACAATTTAAGGCCCATCTCAGCTGACTCCTCCCTAATTACAGCATGTCTTGTGACATTTCCTACAGTCCTATTAGTCACCATCCCATGTTCTCACTCAGAATTCAGATCTCCTGGTTTTTCTAACAGGCCCCCCTTTTCTCTGGAGAAGCTGATGAATCATCAAAGTCACTAGGGTTCAACATTTGTGAATCAACTAAATCCTTCATAAAATGTCACGTAAATCCATCAATAGTTGTTGAAATATTTGGTTCTGGACCAAAGCAGAGGACAACTAAAGTAAAACCACGCTGCTGTCTTCTTTAAAAACTAAACAAACATGGTGGAGGATGGTCGACATCCCCCACCACACCCTGTCCTGCACCTTTATAGGTGCTACACCTTAAGAGAATCCTGGTTATTAAATGAAGATGGCATCAAACCTTAGAAAAACTAAACTATGAAACGTCTCCACTGCAACAACTATGGACCAATAAGAATTACGCTGTCAG
>NW_018135352.1:0-571 GCF_001952655.1 Monopterus albus
CAGAAAGTAAATTGCAGTGACAAATCTTTACCCTGAACTGACCGTACTCAAGTTGTACATCTGTATTGTACTGTAAGCTTTACCTATCAACTTCTTTAGGTCACATATCTTCTTTGTTAAAAAAATAAAACAAAAACAAATTAATCAATACATATTTCTGCAAAGTACATACCTCAGACCAGTTATGTTCAGGTACTGAAAGACATTTAGTGTTTGAAAGGTAGCTGGAAGCTTTGAAAAGAAAGAGCAATAAGTCATTTCTTTTTTAATGATATGGTGGCAAACTTCAGGCATGTACTGTATAAGTATAAATTTGTGATGAGAGCAAAATGTACCTTGTTTTTTTCGGTAGAAGTCCATGTTCCTGTTCCCAGTATAACTGTTCCATTGATGTAAACTGTGCAAACATTATTTTAGCTTAATTTCTAACATTAACAGCATTTGTCCATATGGAAAAATGTAAATAAATAATGAGAATAAAACCTCACAACACATGCAAAAATACTTTCATATCATGCTGACTTTTATTCCAAACTAAAGTACAAAATGCAAGGCATAATCAACAGAAAAT
>NW_018135353.1:0-571 GCF_001952655.1 Monopterus albus
ACTCTTACATTAGCAGTAACAACTGTGTATTTTCTCCTCTTTTAGCAAATTTGACATGACATTGATAATTCTTTGATAACAATTTGTGCTTCTGTGCTGAAGCTGGTAAGGACCCCTAGCCTTAAGGGAAGAATTTACTGTACAGCCTTACAGAGGAGGACTCAGTAGTTTGGTATCTCTGGCTGGATGGTAAGAAGGTGAAGAGGCTCTGATGGGGTACAAGGCTTCATACATGACATTGAGAGCCTTGTGAATACACTGTGTTTCACCTTTTTTATGAAGGAGAGAAAGGTGCCAACCCTTTTTTCTGCTGTATATGTGATTGATGGAATAATGTGCACCTTAAGTGAGATCCAGTAGTGGAGCAACACTTAATGACTCTGTCAGTGTAGCAGATCACTATACACATGTTGATACTCATAATGGCAACTGTGTTCATTGTATGATCTGCTTAATTTAATCAGTCATTACACATAAGCTGAGGAACGTTTGTGTCTGTGTATGTCTCACATAAATGCCCACTTTACAGGGCTATTGCATATACACTGTTCACTGTAAGGTCTTATAGTGA
>NW_018135354.1:0-571 GCF_001952655.1 Monopterus albus
AGCAGAATGAGACTCTGTGGAAAGTAATATGGACTTGATGTGCAGTAAACAGCTCGAATTACTCAAAGGATGGCTGTGATGACTAACATAGCCATAGTGGTTGTGTATAACACAGTGTTAAATGTAAAAAGTGGTCTCTAAGGGAAATGTGTAAATGTATTTGTATGTATTGTATGTGTAAATGTGATAGTAGCCTATATCGGTATCTCTGTATTTTTTCAGTTGATCCAAAACATAATCTAGTATTAGAAAAGGGAGACTAGATTATTAGCATTAGGTTAACTGTTAGCATTCACTTAGACTATTATATGGAAACAAACATTGTACTACAACAATGGCGTGTCTCATTTAAACTAATGTTAAATAGAAAATAAATATTTGCAGTCAACAGATTAAACCTTGGCTCCCACTCCTGGTCACTAAAAAGTTAGTTCTGGCTATATTTGCTTGCGAACCATGATCAGTTGTCAGATTTATGGTGTCACAGAATTTGTTTGCTTGTGTATTACTGAACCTCAGATTTCAGGGGAGCAAACAGACACACGCCCCCTTCAGCAGAGGAATGTGAAAA
>NW_018135355.1:0-571 GCF_001952655.1 Monopterus albus
AAGAAAAACTTCCCCCGGAACAGAGTGCTTGTATCAAGACCTCTTATCCAATTTCAGGCCGATCTCTGTAACATGCAGGCTGTGTACTCTTACAACGATGGTTACAGATTTCAGCTGACCGTGATCGATGTTTTCTCTAAAAAGGCATATGCTAGGCCTATTAAAACTAAATCTGCTAAAGAGGTGTGCGATGCTTTCACTTCCGTTCTAGATGAGAGTGGCGCCCCCAAACGGCTTCAAACTGACCTAGGAAGAGAATTTTACAACAAGCTGTTTAAGGCTCTCATGAAAAAACATACTATAGAGCACTTTAGCACAGCCAGTGACGTCGTCAAGGTGTCTGTAGTTGAAAGATACAACAAAACTTTAAAACATAAAATATACCGCTACTTTACGGGTAAAAACACCCTCAGATATGTGGATGTTTTGCCGGCGATTGTACAGATTTACAACAACAGCTATCATAACAGCATCAAACTGACCCTAGCGCAGGCGAATTCGAATTCTGAAAACTCCTTGGCTGTTTTTCAGAATCTTTACGTCCCGTTCCCTCTACGTCACAGGGACAAGC
>NW_018135356.1:0-571 GCF_001952655.1 Monopterus albus
AGTTATCTCACTCACCCCAAACTGACAATTTTGTTTATTCAGTTTCAGCCCCAACTGCTTTGCTTTTAACATCACTTTCGCCAGCCACTCATCATGTTCAGCTTGTGTGGTTCCCCATATGACCACATCATCCAGGAACACTCCACCACCTTCCCCGTTCCATCAAACAACTGTTGTACTGTCTTGTGGAAAACTTCAGGTGCTGAGGCAATTCCGAAAGGCATGCAAGAAAAACAATGTCTCCCAAAAGGTGTGTTGAATGTGCACAATTTTGCACTTCGATTATCCAGTTTGATTTGGTAGAACCCAGTTTGGAAAAGAAGCGTGCACCTGCCATAGTACTTGTTATGTCTGTCTTTGTGGGCAACTTGAAGTGCTCTCTTTTAATCCATTTATTCAAGTCTTTTGGGTCAATGCACAACCTCAGATCTCCGTGTTTTTTTACTAGTGAATTCACCCAGTCTGTTGGTTCTTCCACTTTCCTGATGATCCCTTTGTCTATGAGAGTCTTTAATTCCTTCCACAGTCTCTCTTTTAATGCCATCGGCACTTTTCTAGCTGGGTGGATGAC
>NW_018135357.1:0-571 GCF_001952655.1 Monopterus albus
ATCTCAAAAACCACTGGATTTATCACCATGGCAGTTAGCACAGTTGTTCATGTTTCACAGAGGATGACTCCTACTGACTCTGGTGATCCCCTGACCTTCCCTGTAGTGCCTCCAGCAGGTAGACCTTTGCAGTTTTAAAAGAAATACCTCAACAAACCCTGAACGAGATGCTATCATTTGGTACACACATTCATGCCTCCTAAGGATGAACTGTATTTACTTTGGTTAATCCATGTTTTTTTAACAGTTCAAAATGGACATTTTCCTTGATTTATAACTAAATACTTGCAAAATGGTAACATTCCTGTCATCCTCATCACAGTTTCTATCTCAAACCTGATGCACAAGTTTGCAAGCAGGAGCTTGCTTTAGTGGACACACATGACTACTCTCCTTCTGCTCTTATTATATCAATACTCTAGAATTCATTGGAAATGAATTTACATCTAGGCTGTCATGTTTATAGACAGACATTATAACAGCAGAATTTGTGTGAATATTCATGCATTTCATCTACAACTGATGAATAACCATAAAAACGTAACTTTTCCAACAGACTCTGAATAGGCCA
>NW_018135358.1:0-571 GCF_001952655.1 Monopterus albus
TTGACGAAAGCAATGCTAGTTGTAAGTATACCACTATTATCAACATTTTGATATGCTCACTTTAAATTTTATGTTCTGATAAAGTGGTTCAGATAAACTTACTAAACTACCAGCTCCTTTACAACCTGACTGATCATTTGAATACTCATCCCAAACTGTAGTCCATACCCATCGCTTAATACAATATTATTATAACTGATAGGTATAACGGCAAAAATGGCTACAAAAAGGAAATAAAACCCAAGCTGCAACAAACCAGAACTATTACGACATGCTGTACACCTGCACTAATAGCAGTGGGCGTCACTGCTCAGCTGGTAGCCACACAACTGATGGGGAAGCCAATGATTGTAGAGCAGCTGATTCCAAGCAGGTGATACATGTTTGACTTCATTACTCTGCCTGAAGTAACATTATGCTGCATGGGAAATGGCTAAAACTTAGAAAGTAAAACTCAAGTTATAACTAATCATAATTATAATCAAATGATATCTATTCAGTGCCTTATACCGCCAGCAAAAAGGAAAAAGATGCAGTTCATTGGTTAACATATTGTCTGATTGATCAAAAA
>NW_018135359.1:0-570 GCF_001952655.1 Monopterus albus
AGAGGGTTGCGACAGGAAGGGCATCTGGAGTAAAAACGTGCCAAATTTCGCACCATGTGAATCATCATTGTGGAAACAGATGATTCACGGGACCAGCCAAAAGTGGAGGAGGACTCTAAATGCATTGCATGCATTATTTTCAACAAGGTCACATCTAACTGCCTACAGCAACAAGAGAGGATTATTGTCTCCCCTGCTGTGAATCTCTCAATTTAAACATGCATTTCAATATTGTCTATGCTTCCAGAAGTTGTGCTGGTACTAAGGAGAATTTTACAGGTTTAAAAATAGTTTCTCATTTCTGGTTCATCTTTTTTTGTGTGAGCAGCCCTGAACAATCACCACAGTAATTTCCTTTCTATAGACCAGAAAGGTTCACAAGGTCTTAACTGCTCTCTTCTGAAAACTTGTGGCTGACTCAAAGGAAAACTTACATTGGCATTTGAGGACTTTGAATGACCAACCAACCACCTGGTCAATAACTGTCCACTGACTTGGATGTATGGTACCACTGTGAGCAAATGCAACTGTAAAACTGTCAGACAATACAAGTTTACTCATGTTTACCGA
>NW_018135360.1:0-570 GCF_001952655.1 Monopterus albus
ATGTACTACTTAATACTTACTTTTGTCAACTTTAAATACAGGCAAGATTGAAGTATTACTGCATAAATTTTGCTATATAATCATTGAGCCTATATGTTTCTGCCCATAGTCTATATTTACCATAAAAAATGTAAAAAGCAGTTTTCCCTTTTTCTCCTTTTTTATTACAGCTACCTATTTCTCTATCATGATAAGAGAAAATTTTATTTTAAACCTTCTGCTTCCTAAACCAAATATGTGACTGTATTTTAAACTGAGTTTTAGCATATTGAAGAGTCTAGCAGGATTGACCAGTAAGACAGGCTGCTAGCTTCAATTACCTAAATGGAATGTATAATTGAATATGAATATTAAATGATCACCTCTGCACTAAGTAGTATAATTTTGACAATTAAATTTGATTTAGTCATAGTCCTTTGACAAAAATATTTTGTAATTTTAGTCAAATTTTAGTCTTTTGACCCAGGGCCTTTCTGTGTGGAGTTTGTATATTCACCTTGTGCCTGTGTGGGTTCTCTCCGAGTACTCCGGGGTTCTCTCCAGGTCCAAAAACATGCATCTTAGGTTGAT
>NW_018135361.1:0-570 GCF_001952655.1 Monopterus albus
AAATACACCTGACTAAAGACATCGTGTGCTTCTTTGACAGCACTGTGGAAATAAGGTAACGGGGACACCAGCCTAGCCTAGATAGATGGAGGTGACAGACGTTCACCTTGAGGTATGAGTCTCATTTACTGAGCTTGTCCTACATTAGGCAGTATCTGAAGACAGCATGAAAAACAGCCTTTTTGGCACATTTTGACATTTGTGCTGTTTGTTGACTGTAAGGTCCTTGTGTACTGTTCAGTAGCGGACAGACATTTTGTCTGAATGTTTCACCTGTGCTGTCCAATTTCATAACAAACAAACTCAAACAGAAACTATGAAAGAAACTATTTTGAAGCATGTAACCTCACAAGTGACCTTTGTGGAGCGCTTGCAGTAACAGTGGTCATATGCTTTTTAGATTCTTCCAGTAATATAAAACTGTGTGCTTGCAGATCAACAGAGGACTGTAGGCAAAGAGTGAGGGCTCTGGAGAGTCTGGATGTGTGCTCCTCTAAGTTCAGCTTCTCTCGCTCTAAGGAGGCAGTGAAGAGCCAAAGTAGGAGGATGCTCTGCAACGTTCTCCTAGAT
>NW_018135362.1:0-570 GCF_001952655.1 Monopterus albus
GAATAAATTCCTTTTAATTTAAAGACACAACTTTGGGTATTTTGGAGTTAACAGTTCTAAAGAGAGGACGGAGTGGAGGAAATTGTAGCAGCAAATGCAATTGGCATGAGGGGATCATATGAGTATTCGATGAGAAACCTGATATTGCTAGTCAAGGCAAGCAGCTGATGAACAGGGGAGTGGTGGAGGAGACTGAATAAAGCATTTGATGCTAATGAACCTAAGCAAGCATGACCTCGGTGCTCTGTCCCAACCAACACAACACTTCATGAAATGGAGTGAAAAATCCAAAGCTAAAGATAACAACCAAGCAGCTTGACACAGACTGACACTGCTGCGTGACTACTGATGTATAATAAGAAATATAGCAGTGCTTCCATACTTACGCCAGGCTTTCACTTACTATTCATTGTAAACTGTATACTGAATGATAGCTCATTAGTATGGCTGTGTAGTGTTCCTGTCATGTAGAGGACCCTCACAAAATATATATTTTTATAATGTCAAACTTCCTTTAGTTAGCTACTGAACTGTCAGTGTTTCTGATTAACCTCCACCTACAAAAAAGCA
>NW_018135363.1:0-570 GCF_001952655.1 Monopterus albus
AAAAAAAAAAGCATTCGAAGGGAGGGTGGGGGAATGAACAAGTACCTCTTTAATCTCCATGATAAATGAAATGATATGGGTTGACAAAAACTGTCTTAAATGAAAATACAAGTTCAGGCACTGATAAGGTATCACTCTCCCATCATGACATCTTAAGTCTTGAGAATGAAAAGGCCACACTATTGATTTGTATAGGTCTTTTTCTTCATCTCTTTTTGTAGAAATTAAACACAGAAAATGCTCTACCTCTCATTTGTGATTACATGTTGGTATAAGCCATTCATAAACATGACGACATGGGAATAAACATCACAATAACACTGTTTTGTTCTCCATTTTACCCCTTACACCCCAAGACCCACATCTGCCCATCTGCCTCCGAAGAAAATGTGCATCCTGTGAAAAGTGAGCTGCACACCAAGAGCCACTTGGTTGAGGGCAGATGTTAGAAAAAGGTGAAACCAAAACTATTATACTGTACTGGGAAAACCTAGGAACACAAAAGAAAATAAAGGCAATCCACATTTGTATTGTAGCTACATTCAAAAACCAGTTGCATAATTACTGTTA
>NW_018135364.1:0-570 GCF_001952655.1 Monopterus albus
GTTCATTGGATTTGTTTGTTTTAATTCTGGGCCACCGACAGACATTTGCCACTACACAACATCAGAAACAAGGAACACAAGAAATACCAAGGGCTGAAAGGGTAATCACCTTTATTGTCCTAGTATGTTACACACAAGGAATTTGTTTCCAGTACAGAACCGAGGCAGGCATCTGCAGCGCCGACTCAACCAACGGCTCTAACCATTAGTGGCAACAGGGGGGGTTCAGTGTCTTGCCCAAGGACACTTCGACATGTGGACTGCAGGCACCCAGATTCGAACCTTCAACCTTCCGGTTGGGAAACAACTGCTCTAGTTAAAAAACATGTGGACGGTGAAGACACAAGTGGTCCTTGTGGTAATAGGAACAAGGGGGGCTGTGAGTCCAAAAGTGGGAGAGTGGCTCCAGCAGATCCCAGGAACAACATCTGAGATCTCTGTCCAGAAGAGTGCAGTCCTAGGAACAGCTAAGATACTGCGCAGGACTCCTAAACTCCCAGGCCTCTGGTAGAGGACCCGACCTTGAAGGAAGGAACAAGACGGGAGTGGGGAATTTATATATTCTGTATA
>NW_018135365.1:0-570 GCF_001952655.1 Monopterus albus
TGTCACGAATGTTCTCAGAGTCAGAGACGGTAGCTGAAGACAAGATGCAGGTACTCGCGGTGTTTGTACTGGCTGTGCTGGGCTGCAGTTTGGCTGAAAGCCAGAATGTGACAAAATGTGAACTGAGGAACCAAATATCGCAGGAGATTGCTAAACTGACCTCCGTTCCAACAGAAATGACTGGACCTGACTTTGTGAAAAAGGGCAAGTACTGGCTGTTACTGATTTATTATAGAAACAGTGGAGCCTACTTTTAGTGGTTTTACAAATCCACATGTTAGGTTGAAAGCGTAAAAGCTGCTGCGAACCAGTGTGTATCACCATTTAGATCAGATTGTAAGTAAACAGAGATTGCAAAATGAATTTCCTTCTGTTCACTAGGTACTTGTAATAGGCCTTGTCTTATCCTCTGGGGACCATGAATATTCACAGCTAATTAAAAGGACGTTTGTGGACGTGTGAACCAAGAGCTGAGACATTTGGAGATGGTTTGTCACTTTGTGTTTGTCTTTTCTTTCCGGCCTCCAGTCGTCTGTCATGCCCAGATGTGTTCAGGTTTTAACACCAGTG
>NW_018135366.1:0-570 GCF_001952655.1 Monopterus albus
TAATGCAACCAGCACAGGAAAATGCACATTGTTCACAGCAGCATATGTCTATATAATTCTCCTGTTTCTGGTGCCATTGCTTTAAACTTATGCTTAATATAGGGGCTGAATATAGTTAATGATCCTTACAACATAGGATGCAGAGGTTTGTCTGGCACAGAAAGCGATTAGACAAAGCAAAGCACTTAAAACGAGCCATTAAATTTCTGTTGCCCTTCCCTGCTGAGGTCCGTTCTGTAGTGTTTAGAACTTACCCAGACTGTGGCGAGTCAAGATGCCAGTGATTGTGCTGGGTGAGGAAGCGGTAGCCTGCAGAGAGGAAATGCACAGGAGCAGAGGGAGGGGAGGCCTCATTTACAGCAGGGCGTTTTATTTCCTGGCATTGGTCGTCAGAAGCAGAACCGCAACTCCGAGTGTTTAGTCTGCGGTCTTTAAGATGGGCTCGGAGTCAGATGGACACATTGTCCTTGCCAGTAAATATGTTCAGCTCTGGGTTGACCTGACGCTGTGGCTCAGGCGTAATATTGGTCCCAAAGGTAAGAAAAACATCCTTTCAGCTCCATTTACAGC
>NW_018135367.1:0-569 GCF_001952655.1 Monopterus albus
CGACTATTTTTAATTCAGTGGCCTTTATTCAGGACGCAATATATGAACTCGGCCCATTTTACAGAAATGCTCTAGACATGTGAAACATGTAGACGTGACATGCATGTCGTTTGGGCTCTCCATTTAAAAATGCGAGCTGCAGTCCAGATTTTTAAAATGCACAAAGCTGAATGTACATCCAGCGACAACAGAGACACTGACAGATACTCACACTGATGCGAACCAAAGCTTCCATCGTTGATGTGGCTGTTTTTAAATCCATCTCAGCCATTTTAAGAAAATAGCTTCCCCCTGTTTTCATCATCTGGATATAAATCGCGATGTTTCTAGGCCATAGGCCATATGGTACATATTAACAATTTAAGAAACTGCTACTTTAGTCCTCAGAATAATAGCCTCTAGTTTCATCCGGTTTATTGTGTGGTAAATTCTCCGTTTTTGTGATTTTCTTTTTTAAGATAGTCGATCTGGACCTTTTTTACGCACGCAAAACAAAACAAAAGATAACTACTGTCACCTTCTTAGCAAACAAAATGAAGAAATCGATCCCTAAATTTGTTGTTAAGGTC
>NW_018135368.1:0-569 GCF_001952655.1 Monopterus albus
CCCCAAAGTCTTATGATGTCTACCAGTAAAGCACATTTTACACTTAATGACTGAAAATATGGCACTTGACACAAATATTTGAACCATCATTATCATACATACAAAATAAAACTGGAAAAAAGATTGGTATAGACCAAAAAAGGATGCTTTCAGTAGTAACAAATGGCATCGCAATACTTAATCATGTAAACTTGTTCAAGTGTCACTCTGCACACAAAAAAAATCAAGACACTAATCATGCAGTTAAACATATCTAACTAAAGTTGAGCAAGCACAGCATGCAGCAGTTTTCAGACGTTACACCCTCCAGGTCATGACCTAGACCATGATCTTTTCTGTCACTACGGAAACTGAAGGCTGCACCTGCAGCTCTGAAATGTGAAGCAGAGATACATCACCCTTTTACCCACTACTGAACTGAACTGAAACCATATCCCAGACTCACTGAAGTCCTGGTTTTGCTACTAGTTTGTTATAAGTCAGACAGCAAATAGGCTGTCAGCTGTGTGGTTAGTTACATACCTGACTGTGTGCTGTGAATGGTTATTAACTTAGAAATGGCTTTTTTT
>NW_018135369.1:0-569 GCF_001952655.1 Monopterus albus
CAGCAGAGGAAGCACTAATCTCAATTTCCTGATCTGGGTATTTTTCACATCACTACAAATAATAATAATTATAATGATTAGCATTCTAATGAATTCCATATATTGCCCAGCCCTCGGTACTGTACATGTTCTGCATTTTCAACATCCCACTGTATGGCAAGTATTTGAGAGTGTGTGCTCATGTTCACCTGTTCATCATCCTCCACTACCACAAGTGTTAGTTTGCTCTTCCTGAAATCCAGACGAGTGATCTTGGGCCTAAAACAAAGACATCGAGTATATCCAACACAAACAAACACGCGTGCACACAGAGGAATGATAAAAAACTCAAAGGCGTTCTTATGAAGTATTTAGGGAAATACAGTATGGTAGTAAATGAGGTCATAACCAAACATACCAGAAGAAGAGGCCAATCTTGGTTTGTCCTTCAAACACCAGAACACCAGTGGGTGTCAGACCCAAACTGTACTCGTTACCATCTCTTGCCTGCAGGACACACAGAGAGGCCGGAAAAAAGAGTCGAGACAGCATTATGAGCCTGGTGCATATTTATCTTCTTAAGCACATTG
>NW_018135370.1:0-569 GCF_001952655.1 Monopterus albus
AAAAAAAACAAACGTTAGTTTATAATTTTTACTCATGAATGAATTTGACCTATGTTTTGAGACTGTGTGAAGAACATTTCATTTTACCAGTGTGACTTTCAAAAGCGACTAATGGTGTCGCTCTTGGCTAACAGAAAATAAACTCTCACCACTCCACCCACTACTACTGCAAGGATACCAAATGGATATTGCGCGGTGAACAGGGCAAATCCTCGTATAGATTTCTTTGTGTTTCATCGTGCCATTAGGTGCTGGATTACTGACAGTTTCGAATATATTTTATTTCTTGCATTGGATCCTAAATCGAAGAAGCTGAAGACACGTTCTGTGCCAAGATGGGAAACAAAGGATTTTCAGCGCTCCGTCCGATCCTCTGCTTCGCTTCCTTCTATGTAACGCTGCATTTCGTTTATGGAGACCTGAGTTATTCTACTCCCGAAGAGATGAAACGAGAGTCTGTTATTGGAAATATAGCCAAAGACCTCGGTGTTGGTCTGAGGACCTTTGCTTCCCGAAATGCCCGTGTTGATTTTGGGGGGACCCATAAGCGTTACTGTGAGATTAATCTG
>NW_018135371.1:0-569 GCF_001952655.1 Monopterus albus
CTAATAATTATCTGACTGATTTATTAAATTCTAACAACTCCCATGTCCACTTTCAGACTAACTTCAACAGTTCCTGAAACAGCAGCAAATAGCGCACTTACCAGGAGCAGAAAGCTGTAGTCTCCATTAGAAGTTGTTAGAAATTAATAAATCAGTCAGATAATTATTAGACATTAATGTGTTAGACTTTAATGTGTTAGTAATGTAGTTTAGTAAAACTCAAAGTCTGCTCCACTTTGCTCTGCTTCAAGGTTAGAAGATAATGTTGATTCTGAAAAGCGTACCTTGACAACATTTGTTTTCTTGTATTAATCTTGTGTAAGAATTATGTCTGAATGAATGTTTTAGTTACACATCACGTATACAACATACACACACATGGAATTCTTCATTTTGTTATGTCTAGCTGCTCCAAGCATGTGAAGCTCTAGATAAGAGATGGAGTCTGCTGGACGGACTTCATCTGTGTAAGGGGTTAGCCTAAAACTGATAAATGTATTAGGCTCTGTGTTTCTGGGATCTCTTATTTCTGCTCTCTTCTCCAGCAGTTGTCTGAAGGAGGGAGCCCT
>NW_018135372.1:0-569 GCF_001952655.1 Monopterus albus
AGTTAGCGTGGTTAAAAGTACCGGATATAACACTACTAACCTGCCCATCCTGGACTCCTTAGCCTCCATTACTCTCCCCTGGTTTTGGACTACATATATAATCATGATTGTGTTTGTGCTCTTAATAAATCCATTTTTTCACTAGCACCTGGGTTTACACCTTGAGTCCTCCCTTTTTGTTCTCCTGTTAGATATTAGTAAATCAGTCAGATAATTATTAGACATTAATGTGTTAGACAAATGTATTAGTAATGCAATTTAGTAAGAATTAAAGTCTGCTGTAGTCTGCTTTGCTTCAAGGTTAGAAGACAATGTTGATTCTGAAAAGTGTACCTTGACACCAATTGTTTCCTTGTATTAATCTTGTGTTAGAATTATGTCTGAATGAATGCTTTAGTTACGCATACGTGACAACACACACACACACGTTGAAATTCTTCATTTTAGTTATGAATAGTGCTCAAAGCATGTGAAGCATAAGATAAGAGAAGGAGACATCAGACTGTCTCCATCTTGTTATGTTTTGTAACCTTTGTGTAAGGAGTTAGCCCAAAAACTTATAAATGTAT
>NW_018135373.1:0-270 GCF_001952655.1 Monopterus albus
TGGGGGCCCGATGGACGTCAAGACCTGTACAATTGCAGGAAACTGGGAAATAGCCATATAGTTAGTTGCAGAGCTGATCAGGCAGAGAGAGTGTGAGTGTATGTGAGGACCTGAGAAGACTGACCTGACAAAACTCCAACCTCTGCAGAGGCCCAAATCAAGGTGGTCCTGTGTCTCGCCCTTCAAAACCATTCTATTACAATATATTGTGTAATAAATGATGATTGGCACTGCAGTGATTCTCCCTGTGAATTAATTCTATACACGACA
>NW_018135373.1:376-569 GCF_001952655.1 Monopterus albus
CCCCTTTTCATATATTGATGAATGCTCTCTCCGTGCCTGTGGAGCGCTGTGTTGAGCGCCGGTAGGTTTGTTTTAAGCCTAAATGTAAGTCCTGATTGGCTCTCCTTCAAGTACCTGCGTGCATGAGAAAAACTAATTAAATAAATACAGTGGGAGAGAAAAAGAAAGGTAAAGAGGGCTGGAGATAGAATCA
>NW_018135374.1:0-569 GCF_001952655.1 Monopterus albus
CATTGTGGGTAGAAACACGGTCAGGCCCTTGAATTTCTTTATTTGACAGTAATCAATTCATTCTCTCTTTTGATTTGGATTTCTAAACCCATTCAAATGTGAAGGTTAGTCTGATGGGAAAAATGTGAAAAAATATGAGATTTCCTTTGTGGCATTTATTCACTGATTAATTATTACTTGATTACAAAACTTACTTTGTGCATTTAAGTATTTGAGGTGAATCTCATTATGCAATTTACTGTGAACTGTTTTCTGTGAAATCACATGACCCTGAAACCAAAAGTGAAAGTGGCAAATGCCAGGAGGTGGGGTGCTTTATCTCCAGTAGCCTTTATCCTGCTTATACTGTGTAGCTGAACAAATCTCCTAAGAACGCAATGTGGTCGTGGTTAAATTTATTCAACAAAGGTGGGTTATAACACTATTATTTTATCAACGATTTGTTCAGTTATGTGCTTGATCTTGAAAAACTGACCGAACAACATAAATACTGTAGATGCTGAATGTTTAAGCGACTACTAAAATAATCTGATAATATAATCTGTTCATTGTGTAAGTGACTAGTAAAG
>NW_018135375.1:0-569 GCF_001952655.1 Monopterus albus
TGTTCTTCTCCTTGTGTTTACATGTATAACAGTTACAAGTCGTTTTATAGGACAAAACTCGCATGAATGTACTTTAAATTTAAGTACACAATTTACAAAGTTCAAGCTTCAAAATTTCAGCCTTTCATGGTTCAAAAACATTAAGTCGCAGGCATTTAAATACACCCTGAATGGGTTAGATTTTGCTCACTTTGAGTATTTCTAATAAAACACAAAGTGCTGACAAGGTCTTTGAGCCTTGAAAACATTCTGAAGACAGTGAAGGTGAAAGTCAAGCCTAGAAACCTGTTACCAGTCTGATCTGAAAGAAACCACAGAGTGTATGGTCAATCACTGTTATGTCTCTGTGCTGTGGCAAAACATTTTAATAGTTATTACTGCTGTTGTACTATATGTATAAACTGATAGATAAACAATATTACTGGTATGACTCAGCCAGAGATCAAAGTTTATAGACTCTGCTTCAACTAAATTAAATTCTTTCGTTGTTCCAAGAGATAAAGTCTGATCAGCCACAACATTAAAACCTAGGTGCCCCTCTCACCACCAGTCTTGCCACCATGGGGCAA
>NW_018135376.1:0-569 GCF_001952655.1 Monopterus albus
GACAATGCAACAGAATGTACCACTGAAAAGCTGGGGTAGAATATCTGTATTTCCTGGATGGGTATAAGGTAAGAGAAACCTCCCAGGTTCTTCTGCAGCCATTCAACACTGCTGTTTGTGCTTGATCTGCAGCTGGGGTCTGAGCCACAAAACACACAGAACAAACACAACTTTACTCTTCCCTCTAAAGAGAAAATGTGAATTTGCTATCATACTTTAACTTAAACACCCAGTCTTCACGTTAATGAGAGCACCTACCTGTGGTGTTGTTGGTGGTAAAGAAAACTTTAATGAAGTATGTGTAGACAAACACCTGCGTGTTGAGGGTCATCTGTGGCTGTACACCACTCAAAATCTGCACACTGGGGTCAGAAACACAATGTAAGGTATTTGGGGATTAGTGTGGGAGTGAATACGTCAAGTGGTGAGAAACGCTCTCATGATAAACGCTGTGCTGCATACCTGCTTTGGAAGGTGTTGCAAGTCAAACCCTTTGCGGTGAGACATGACAGGAAGTCAGGGGAAGCAGCGGGCAAGAATGGCCGAAGCCTGTTGCCGAACCACAGCTG
>NW_018135377.1:0-569 GCF_001952655.1 Monopterus albus
ACTGTCCTGGAGTCAAACTTGGCAAATAGAGTTGATTCTGATGCTGATTATGAATCTTCATAAACTGTAGATCTCTGTAGAGGTGGTTTCCTCCCTGAAGCAGCTCCATTTGTTAATGTGACCTTTACCCATGCTCTCTTGCGGGGGAAGTTCACTGCAGAGAAGCTGAACAGACTCAGTACTTTAAACAGACTCACGCCTCTGATTTTAACCACAGTATGCCATAGTACTGCAGTCACTGTTTGTTCACTTTAGTCTTGATTCTGCTGAGGCCATAAAGTCAAATTAATTTGACCTGCAATTTTCCCCCAGCACCAAACAGCCTGCATGTATAATAGGATTGTTTATACAGGTGGCTGAAGCTGGGTTGATTTTTAGATGATGGAAAAGGTTTGAGGTGTAGAAGAAAATCAGCTTTCCAACTGTGTGTGTGCATGTCTTCTGTTTTGATTTGTAAGTCTCTAAATCACTTTTTGTTTATATGTATGTGTGTGAGGGTTGAGCTCCCTATTTGAGTTCTTCATTTGTAAGTGCCTATTTTAAATCTGGAAGGAAAAGAGGGTCTAATT
>NW_018135378.1:0-569 GCF_001952655.1 Monopterus albus
AGCTGGCTGAAAATGTCTGGTTGCCTGTGGCTAGGCACAGGGAGGGCAATGCACAAAACTTGGAGATTTGCTGTCCTGTAATTGTACCTATAATTTCGAGGTGCAGTTTGTTAATGTTGACAGAAACCACACATAACTTATATTTCAGACAATCAACGGATGACATGAAGAAAAGGGTACCTATTGTTGAAGCTGTAAAACACATGGTGTCACATGGATTTGATACTGTGACTAAACACTGTGGGTGTGCACAGCTTTGACACTGAAGTGCTTCAGCTGCAATGGAGAGAAACATAGTCAGTGAATGATAATCACATCTCAGATGCTGAATCAAACTTGGGAGGTCTGTAGGGCATCTGTCTCTAACAGCCAACATGCTCCTGTAGAATGCAGTCGATTTCTGGATCATTATTGGTACAAGACTGTAAATGGAGTGAATACAATAGGCCTATATGATTTTACTAAAACAATAAACAATTTATAAAGTGGCATGCAAATAAATAGTATTGTGTAGATAACGTAATTATCAAATAATTTGACACGTTTCAGCAAGGAGCATTCATCAGGGT
>NW_018135379.1:0-569 GCF_001952655.1 Monopterus albus
AATAGCATCTATGGGGACATGGAAACTCACCTGCGTCTAGACCGAGGGGTGTATGGGGGTGTAGGGTTCTCTAGAGACCTGAGTTGGAGAGAGAGATGGCATTGAGGTGAAAACCTACACTTCCAGGGGCACTGTGGGGGGGCTGAGTTATCTGGTGTGCAAACCTTTTACCAAGGGGGGTGTTTAGATTCCTAGAGGTTTATAAAATTGATCCACTCTGTCAGATTTCAGATAATTCTCTTTTCAAGTTCTCTTTCAGTGAAAAACTCCTGAATCTGTACCGTGCAGAGCTGCTGGATGCAGATGACGAGGTACTGTGCTGCAGCAGCCTGAGACCCGGCCCTTCCCTCTCCTCGCCACAGTCCTCCATGTCCACATCGCTACGAGAGCGGGGGACAGACTCTGATCCTGAGGCTACACCCCGCCGTCTGCCTTCTCCCTGAGCCTTCAATGACTCGCTGCGTGCCAGACGTACCGAGACCATAGGGCTGGTAGAGGAAACATTAAGCATTTTTACTACATCAGTATCAAACACATTCAGTGACTTTCTGTACCACCCAACTGCTACA
>NW_018135380.1:0-569 GCF_001952655.1 Monopterus albus
CTCAAATCCATACCCTAGTTTCAAGGCAATGTTTCTAAGGTACTATTAGTTAGTGACACAAAATGAATGATAAAAGTTTTTCCATAGGAAATCTCCTTCTATGACAGTAGTCAACCACACGACTCTAATCACAACAAGAGTCCAACTGCTAGACTAAATAACTAGTTAAAACGGGTGTTTGAAAGTTTGGAAACATCCAGCAGCTGGACAGCCAGCAGTTAATGGACTCAACACAGAGCCCTGTTTCATGTGTTTTCTAGCTGAGCTGGATGGGCCTTTGCTCTGCGCTGCACTACCTCACCAAGCTCAGCAGGAGTGTGAATAGAGCTCTTGTTATGTTCATGTGCTCAGACATTTGGCCACTGTACACACCGCAAAAGAAAGCTGCACTTTTGGAAGCTCTTGAGAATTTTTAGCAGTGCCAAGGCTTAACAAAATATAAAGTGGAAATATTCCTGTAATGTGAAACATGCAGCTTACGGTGAGAGGCTGGGCTGGGCTCACCTTATAGGTCTGCTACAAATTTTGTATCAGGAATAAAGGAGTGAATGAAAGAAAGAAGAAGATGA
>NW_018135381.1:0-569 GCF_001952655.1 Monopterus albus
ATAAATAAAAGCTAAAAGGTTAGCAGGCTGAATCATATGCCAAAGTGTAAAAATTTGTCTTATTCAGGAACTTAAAGACAGCTGGAGGAGCCAGCCTCATATTTAGAGGCAGCTCATTCCAAAGCTGCAATTGAAAAGGTGTGGTCACCTCCTTGGGGCAGGAACAACCAAAAGCGAATAATAGACCTAAGAGCTCTAGTAGGACAATTGGTTTTAAGAAGTTCTAAAAGGTAACGGGGGACTAAGCCATTCAAACCCTTAAAAACCATTAGGAGAATTTAAAACCCTCTCCTAAAGGAAACAAGTAGCCAATGGAGAAAAGCCAAGAGGGGAGTAATATGCTCTCTTTTGTGAGTACATTTTGAACGAGTTGGAGACGATTTGACGAAGAGTAAGAAACATCAACATAGAAAGAATTACAGTAGTTAAGGTGACTGGATACAGAGGTATGTATAAGCATTTCAAGGATATTCCTGGATGGAAGGATTTAGCCCTTATCCGAAGGCTCAGTCCTAAAACAAATGCCAACATATTATCTGCATGCGACATTAGAAACACGAGTTGCACTG
>NW_018135382.1:0-569 GCF_001952655.1 Monopterus albus
CTCATGTAACATTTGTTTTTTTTTCACTTGTATGTTGCAACAGGTTAGTGGGACTCTCTTCCTTCAACTCCAACTTAACAGCAGCAATACACTTTTACTAGTATTTACTAAATAGACATTTTTAAACATGTTTCAGGCTCAGCCAGTCTCAAACTGTCAAACACGATGACTCTCAGCAGCAGGTGTACTCCACCCTCCTCCATGGTCAGTCCTGCCTCCAGTCCCATTGTTTCAGGATTGTTTGGAATCCTTTAACACTGGTTCATGAGAGAATACCACAGAGTAAAAGTCAAGAAAGGAAACTGTCACTTTTTGTTTAGTCCGCTTCTAAATGTTCATGAATGACTTCTTCTTAATTATCACTGACTTGTAGGTGATGGTTGTGTCTATGAAACAATAAGGGGCTCTGAAGATGCTGGAAAAGGTACAGCATGAACTTAAGCATGGAGCTCGTAACTAACTCGGTCATTAAAATTAAAGTAATGAAAAGATTCTTATTTCAGATGCACCACCGAATGTGTACGATAACGTCCCATCTCCAACTCATCTCCGAGATCCTGGCAAGCAAA
>NW_018135383.1:0-569 GCF_001952655.1 Monopterus albus
CTGTTCATCAGGTTTTATTCAACACGAGCATAAATGAGTTAAAGTTTCTTTAATTTCCTGCGTTTACATGGCTGCAATGCACCGTTTGTACCAATAATTATTTGAGAGGTAGTTTTCCTTTTCTCATTACAAATTTTTTGTACATTTACATGCTGAATAGTAAAGTTTGGCTTACGGCGTAAGAACTGTTTGTTCTTTTCTGAATACATGGTGTCAGGAGAAGAACATGTACTGCAATCTTCATTATCGTTTTTGAAGAGAGAAAGCCTGTGGTTTGGGGCACAGCATGGACCCTGGTCTTAGACGATTTAGCTGTGTTTTTCAAGGATGGTGAGACGCTGTCTTCCATAACTACAGCTTTCAGAATTTTAGTGTCATGTTAGGAACTTGCAAAGGGGTAACAAAAATACTTAATAAAAGATTAACAGGTATGGGCTGCAAAAGCTCTGTCAATACATGAACCTACAGTACATTACAACCAATAAACCTGGAGCACCAGAGGATACAAGATGGACGTAAGATCGTTTTAGAGTAGCCTCATTTTTGTGTCGTGTGTGTGTGTGTGTGTG
>NW_018135384.1:0-247 GCF_001952655.1 Monopterus albus
CTTGTTCACTTGCATCCCCACCACACACGCTGTCAGGGCGGTGAAGAAGAAACTGTGGAAGGATGACACGCTAAACATCAGGACTAGCCTCACCCCAGACCATGTATGCACTCTACTGGAACTCTGTTTAAACACTACCTACTTCCAGTTTAGGGGGCACTTCTATAGGCAGCAACACAGCTGTGCTATGGGCTCCCCAGTGTCTCCTATAGTTGCCAACCTGTACATGGAAGAAATTGAGGAGAAA
>NW_018135384.1:292-569 GCF_001952655.1 Monopterus albus
CACATGGGTTAAAATCAGGACCCAGGAGGTAGAGGCTTTCACCAAGCATATCAACTCTGTGGATGACAACATCAAATTCACTCGTGAGGATGCCAGAGATGACTGTCTGGCCTTTCTGGATTGTGCAGTCCACTTGGGAGGGAACAGAAGCCTGAAGGTAGAAGTATATCGGAAACCTACAACATGGACCAATACCTGCTTTTTTGACTCGCACCATCCACTTCAACACAAACTGGGAGTCGTCAGAACTTGGAATCACAGGGCAGAGGAAGTGCCC
>NW_018135385.1:0-569 GCF_001952655.1 Monopterus albus
ACACTGGGCCTAATGCTGGTCATCAGTATATGAACAAAAACTTCTCACGTGTTGATTCAGAATTAAAACTATGACAGCTGGAAACAAAATCATGTACAAAGTTGGTGAAAAAGGCTTTTTTTTTCTTTTTGCATCTTGTGACGTGATTGTTGAGGCCAAATAACTGGAAATCTGATCATATATACAGCAATGCATAGGCTACAAATCACCAAAATCCAAACCGTGAGTAAAGCAGAATAGTTACCCTGAAATTTTATTGTTCTTATTTATCACGAGGAGCAGGGCCGGGGGTCGTTTGGTACAGGTACCACATTTAACTTTGTTTGAAACCTTACTTTGAAAGGCACATTCAAAGCCCTCTAGGTCTATGGTTGTGGTCTGTATACATGAATAAAAAAGTTGTTTATTTCGTTTGAAACAAATGTTTTCAAGGAGTTGCTATAAACTGTCTGTACCAACCTAGATGTGAATGATATCAGGGTCAAATCTAGGATTTGCAGACACGTATGAGCTACACCCTCAACACGGACAAGACAATCAACGTCAGGTGTCCGACTAGTCAACACACA
>NW_018135386.1:0-569 GCF_001952655.1 Monopterus albus
GTCATGCAGTCAGTTAGAAGATAGAGTCATTTTTTCCTACATGTCACTGGTGTCCTGTTTTGTGTTAGAGTTCCCTTTCTCTGGGTGCTCCACTGCCCACCCGGGACTGGACTGAGGTCAGAGTGCACTCAGACAACCACATAGGGACGGTGAGGAGAGCTTTCTCTAAGCTGGTCAGCGTCTACCTTGAACTTGAAAGGAACCTGTCTGCAGAGGGTCAGTAACTTCTGTCCTGATGTTGTTGTTGTCATGTGTTATTCATATTGTTTCAACTGAATTCAAAATAACCAGCTTACAGTATTTGGCACACAAAATACCAGATGTTTCTATCAAATAAAACAAAATTAACAACTGGTTTTCTCCTCTTTTGTAGAAGTCAGCAAGATGAATAACTATGAAGGTATGTGTATGGATGTGAATTTCATTGTGCACATAATGAAAAAATGCATTATACATACATGCTTCTTATATACAATTAATTGTACAACTTCTCTGATTGTCTTGAGCATCAAAATGCACATGTCCACACAATAAAAAGTAATTCTGTAGGCTGCCATTTGGTTTCTAGT
>NW_018135387.1:0-569 GCF_001952655.1 Monopterus albus
AAACAGAGAACAGCAGAAAATACATCAACACAAATATTTGGCATTTTTGCTTGAAAGTTTGATTTAGTTTTGTCTTTTAAAACTCATGTCAGATTATGTGCTTCACGGTCTGAGAGATCTTATTTTGTTTTTATAGCAACATTTAAAGTGTTGGACACGAATTTGACCGTAACTATTCGTGCAACTGTGTTTTCTCTTCTAGACTTAATCATAATGTCTTTTGTTTTTGGTAGTGTTGCAAGTTTGACCTTTTGTTTGCTTATGAAGATATAGGTTGCCTGTGTTGCTGTGGTGCTTGTTGACATGCTGTGTCTCCACAGGGGGAGCTGGTGCACTGGCTGGCCTGCGCTCTGTATGCAGCCTGCAGGAAGGGCTCCACACCCACAGTGGGCAAAGGGCTGATGGAGGGAAACTGTGTCTCTCTCACCAGGATCCTTCGCTCCTCCAAACTCAGGTCAGTCACCGGTGGCTCTCCTCCACCTGGCATTCTGAGACAGTACAAATGAAATCAGGAAAATCACCAGGTGTACCACACAAACCTTGAAAAGACTTGTTGGAGTTTCTAATGT
>NW_018135388.1:0-569 GCF_001952655.1 Monopterus albus
AAAAAAAAAAAACACACTGTAGTGATTGTGCTGGTGACCTTAACGTGAGAAAGGAAGAAGGCAAGACATTAGCTGTGTCTGGAGATAGTATTCTTAGAGCTTGTAGTTGTAGGACTCTTTGAGCAGGCTGATAAGTGTCAAGATAGCAGTTCTTGTGCAGACAGGTCTGGCAGTTACTTTACTCTGATCAGACACCAGACTCTTCCACTTGCATCTTAGCTTATCAAATACAAAGAAAAAGCATTAAAGCTTTAGAGAACAAGCTGGTAACAGTTGGGATGTGTGCTTTCGTCAGTCATACAAAATCTTTGTATACACACATTTGTGTTGTATCTAGTTTTTCTGTTGTCATGTCTTGACAGAATTTGTGTAGTGTATTGAATTTCTTTTTCCCCTCATTCACATGTCATTGTTGTGTAGAGACATTTATTTCCTGTCTGACTTGTTGCTTCACATCACACTCCTCATCAATACACAGAAATGTGATGTGTGTCATATAGTTGTAGTTCAGGCATAGCTGGAATGTGTTTAACCTTAGAGAGATGTATTGTTTTTCTGAGCCTGAAGCA
>NW_018135389.1:0-569 GCF_001952655.1 Monopterus albus
AGAGAGTTATGAATCATGCTAATTATGTGGGGAAAACAGAGACAGAGTAGCTACACCTGCAGACTGTGAAACTGAAGGTACGCTATTACAGGAAGGAGTGAAAGTCAGCGACGAACATGTAAAAGTGGAGGGGAAGGAGGAGGAGGGGACTTTCTCTGTGCTGTGTGTTGTTCAATCCATAAAGGGGTCAGCACTTTTAAGTCTGGTCTGAATCTTCTGCCAGGTAACCACCTCGACACACTGCAGAAACCAAACTCACTGTTGTTCTTTTTTGCTGTGCACTCCTTTGCCGTTTTCCTTTTCTGTTCAGCACACATGCCTGGCCAGTGTTCTGCCTCCGTGCTGTGTAACAGTTAAGGAATGTCTCTGAACTCTCCCACTGAGATAAACTGGGGGATAACACTGGAAAGCACTATTACACAGGAAATCAGGGGAAAGGAAGTGAAAGTCTTTGGCGGTGATTCACGTACACTGACAAAACTCAGCATATTTGATTTTGAAACATATTTTAATTCTCATCCGACAGTTTCTGAAGCCTATGTTTTGCAGAATCCCAAAGATTCACAGAG
>NW_018135390.1:0-569 GCF_001952655.1 Monopterus albus
ATCAGCATCTTTATGATATGGCAAATGGCAAAACGAGAAGGTTGGTTTCTCCAATTTGGAACAGTAGCAACCTTTGTCAGGAGTAAGGGCTTTTCTTAATCAGTTGTGGGAGAGCATAGGTGTTAGAGTCCTGGAAGAAGTCCTGGGACTAATACAATATTAGACTTCTAAGAATTGATTGCACAATGCAATATTGATATTTTTTTTCTTTGAAAAAAATGGAAAAAGATTTGGACTGGAACTCATTGTGGACTAATACCCAGATCACCAACTCATTCATATACATAAAATGTTGTCAGTTTTGTGACTTTCAGGATTTGACATCAAAAGAGACTGACTCCAGATCCATGTTGTAATTCTGCCCCCATGAAACATGAGGCTCACTTTTACATTTTGTGTGGGAATCCCCAGAAGTGTGCATATTCTGGATGAAATACCACCTCATCATAGACACACACTTTCCAGTGGATCTAGCTGTATACTTGCTCAACGATGACTCCAAATTCTCTATTCCAGAAATGATTCTCAAAACCTGCTTTTCAGTCTTGAGTACAGCCAAGAAGATAATA
>NW_018135391.1:0-569 GCF_001952655.1 Monopterus albus
AAAGTGAAATTAAAACAGGAGTGGTAGGTAGGATATCTGTGTAAAGTAACACTTTGACCTCTGTGTATTTTATTGAGGAAAATTCAGGTTTGCTGACTAATTTATTTCGGATGTGTAGGATCATGTGCAGGCAGTGAATGACAGAGGAAAACAGTGTCGTCTTCCTCAGCAGTTGCTGTTGCTTTTCTGTCTTCCACTGGGTGGCGCTGTTTGCACAGTATTCAAACAAACCCTTGATTTGTTTTGTTTGTCCTGGCCGAGCAGGTTCTTCAGCTGACTTCAGCTTTACTGTATTTACCTAAAGAATGACTCAGTTCATTTAAAAAGTTGCTCATAAATAAGCATGCTGGGCATTTGGGTTCAACAGACGGTAAAAAAAAGAAAGACACCTAACAGACAAAAACGAATAAGTGTTGATTTTAAAGAAAAAACATTTTTGCTCACAAATGCAAAGTTGTATATGAAGTAATGAGTTATAAAATCAAAACAGAAAGCATAGAAAGCCTTTAACATGCAGAAGACTTTAATGTAGAAGCATTGTTTTTATTGTAGATAGAATATTTAAAATA
>NW_018135392.1:0-569 GCF_001952655.1 Monopterus albus
GCTGTGACTGCTGCGAGCTCTAGCTGCCCCGTAGGGTACGGCCCGACACTTCGAAACCCGATGAATGGGATGGCAAGGGAAAACAGTTCCACTTTTCAAGTCACCCTACAGAGCATAACCGGTGCCGCTAAAAACCGCAGGACCAGTCATTTTCGTAGAGGAGGGTTGGTAGTTTCGCGGGGTCTCGCAACTTTTCGGATTGGTCGTACGGTTTCCGAGCTACGAAAATCCAAAGTTTGGGTTTTGGGTGACCATTTGTCAAAGTTCGCTTTTTGTCCACCAGGTAAAGCTGTTTTTTGACACGAGGGAACATTTTTGACAGACTGGAGGGGACCTTTTTGACATTTCGGCGTGGGGGTTCCCAAATGTCAAAGCAGGGTCCTTGATTGTCAATGACAGGAGGTAAACTTTCTGGCATTTGGGATGACACGAGGGTAACTTTTTGACATTGTCAGACAGGTTACCACGTGTCATTTGCCAGGAGGTAAACCTTTTGACAAAAGGGGCTGGCATTCAGTGAACTTTCTGACAAAGTCAGATTGTTTAAGTAAACTTTTTGACAAATGGGG
>NW_018135393.1:0-569 GCF_001952655.1 Monopterus albus
TATAAGAGAACACGTTCGACAGTTCATCCAATATGAATCTAGAAGTGCAATAAGTGCGTTACAACTACAGTAGTTTAATAATGTGTTCTAACAGTAAGCTTCTAGTTCAGTGGTGACAGGTTTGAAGTGAGGGAAGGCTTAGCAGGCTGTTTGTATTCAGGGAGGAAATCTATGGGTTTCACATATTGCTGGTACATGCAAAGTTACTTTGACTTATCAGATTCATACTTTCCAGGAACTTAGTGTAGTTTTTGACTCCACTACCATGTCTGCTGTTTTTAATTAAAGGTATAAAGAGTTTTTAAAAATCCAGTTTACACACAGTTTGCACTTTCTGCTTTAGTATCATTTTGAGTGAAGAATATGTAACTGGGACTTAACACTTTAGTAATACATGAATGCAATTTCTAGAAAAACCCACTCCAACTACAGACCCAAGCAAGACATGTAACTCATCAAACAACAATCTGGTCCTGGTGTCCGTTGTGATCTCTGCCGCTGTGCTGGCCGGCATCATCATGGTCACCCTCGTATGGGTCATCATCAAGGTACCCCCTACTGTGTGTGTG
>NW_018135394.1:0-568 GCF_001952655.1 Monopterus albus
AGCCTAAAATTATCATTATCTATAGCCAAAACCCACCATTATTTATCTACAACCTAAACCTATCCATACTTAAATGAAGGTATGCTTTAACGTTGTGGGAAAGTGCATTAAAAGTGTTCTAAATAGCAAACACACACTGCAGGAATATGTGACATTTGGGAACCCCGACGCTGGGCATCGCGAGCAGCATGTTTTGCGAGTCTGGGGTTGCTGTGTCACCGTTTCCCCCCCAAAACGTGTGAAAGGTCACTAGGTCAGCATGCAGGCAGGCCTCATTTGAACCTTTAAAGTACCCTTCCAATGTTTTATGGCACTTCTAATCTAGCTTAAGCATTTTCAGCCACTTTTACACAGGCAGGGAGCTGCTTTGGTCCCGTGACAATTCGAAACCCATAAATAGCAGCGTCGGGGGTTTCCAAATGTCACGGGTTCCTGGAGTGTGTGTGTTTGCTATTTCCAACAGTTTTAATGCACTTTTCCAAACCTTTAAAGCACCCTTCCAACGTTTTATGGCACTTGTAAGCATTTTGAGCCACTTTTACACAAGAGCCAGAAAGCTGTGAAAATG
>NW_018135395.1:0-568 GCF_001952655.1 Monopterus albus
TCAGTCTACTATTTTGGTCCTGACTCAAATATCTCAGCATACAGTACTGATGGACGGATGCTCTGAACGTCCCCTAGCAACACAATGAGTCAGCAACATGTCATTCAGACTGGAGCTCCTCAACTACTATTGGATGAACTGCTGTTACATCGGATGCAGACATTCAAGCTTCCCTCAAAATAAATTGTAATAAATTAGGTGTCCCTGTATGGACATCAACAAAAGGAAATTGAATTGTTTCCAATATGTATTATGACCAAAACCTGCAAAACTAACGGTAACCTCATCCCAAATCCCACTGACATTTGTAACTATGCTGATGTCTCTGCAGCTCAACAGTGAAGCTTCACATCTTTATGAGCAGATTCCTGAGCCAGATCGAGTTTTGTGTTTGACTGACAGCTCTCATGAGGCCCTGCTGTTGACCAGAGATAGGACAATAGACTTCGTCCTATGCAAAAAGAAACAAATGTGCCCTGTCATTTTTCCCTTAGTCTGAGTGACCGATTAGTTAGATTGTGTAGCTAATTTGTCCAAATTAAAACTGAATCAGGCCATGGAGAAGGAC
>NW_018135396.1:0-568 GCF_001952655.1 Monopterus albus
CACACCACTGATATGCAGGTGGGGTCTCAGGGGAAACCTGCTATCCAGGATTATATTACAAAACTTCAGTTGCTTGGCTCGATCTAGACTAATGCTCACCTGGTTCTTGTCAAGCCAGCTGATGACCTCATTGCACTTGTCCAAGATCTTCTGCTTGTCATCATCACTGATCTTGCCAGCAAGCTTCTCATCCTCCACAGTCGACTTCATGTTGAAAGCATACGACTCCAGGCCGTTCTTAGCGGACACCTTGTCGCGTTGGACGTCGTCCTCTGCCTTGTACTTCTCGGCTTCCTGAACCATGCGCTCAATGTCCTCCTTGCTGAGACGACCTGGGAGCAAATGGCACAGTCAGAGATTGTCACTACATTTGAGATGGAGCTGAAATTTAACTCAAAACTCACCCTTGTCATTGGTGATGGTGATCTTGTTCTCCTTGCCGGTGCTCTTGTCGACAGCAGAGACGTTCATGATGCCGTTGGCATCGATATCAAAGGTCACCTCAATCTGAGGAACACCACGAGGAGCAGGAGGGATGCCGGTGAGCTCAAACTTGCCCAGCAGGTTG
>NW_018135397.1:0-568 GCF_001952655.1 Monopterus albus
GAGAGGAGAGTGCGATGACTCTCTCTCTGTCTTCCACTGTATGCCAATTGCTCATCTATTTGTCACATGACAAAAATACTTTGGAGTCTGGTTACATGGTTATATGAAACCAAGACATCACATAACACCGCTGTCAGTCTGAGGACACGTTTTCTTCATCACAGTCCTCCCACTCAGAGAAGTAACCTGTCTAAGTGTCCTAGCCTCTTTCAGACATGGCACCTGTGAGTTTGCGAGCTGCATGTTGCTGTGTTGCTTTTTTGGCAATTAGACACAGAGCTGCTGTGTGCTACATTAACATTTATCATTATAGTATCTTTATATTTATCCTCATTTTATATAACTTGTCCTTCTTTTGATGTACAGCACCCATTCTGTTTTATTTTATTCTATTCTGCATCAGACTCAGGGTGGGAGTGTAGTGGTGCAGTGTAACAAACATATCCATTAGCTTCTACGTGCATTTAAACAGCAACAGAATGCAAGTGGGACATCTTTGGTTTGTCTCACTGAACTGGCCAGCTGCAACCCACTGAGACTTATTAAGTTTCTGTCATGCTTCCTATGT
>NW_018135398.1:0-568 GCF_001952655.1 Monopterus albus
TTTTTTTCCACTGTAACTCACTGTGACTTTCATTAATTCCAGCCAAAACTCTGCAGGAGCTAAAACAGAGACTACACAGACGGAGACCCAAGAAAGCTCTGCTCTAAGTGGCACCGTCAGGTGTTACCATAGCAACTGGTTCTGTCTTCCCATTGAAGAATCAAACATATGTGTCACTCTCGTTATTTAACAACCATCAGCTACTACATTGATTTTAACTAATCTGCTCCTCATCAACAGGCATATTTCAGGAAATTATAGCGGCAATGTCATAATCTGTCACTGGGGTCTTTACAAAGCTAATTAGTGTGGGATGCTCATTCATGATAATTTCCTGTTTCCTGCAGGCCAGACAACCATTTCTTAGAGGCCATTTGCTGCTTTCCAATGGTTTACTTCATGGCTGGCACAATCGATAAGTATGTGTTTGGATTATAAAACTCTGTTCATTTGATGCATCATCTCAGTGGGAGTGGGTTTTGTTTGTTTTTTTAAATACAGCTTGAAAACAGTTTATATGTATCTTAGTTAAATATACACTGTAATGGGTGCTAACAAATTAAAAAAA
>NW_018135399.1:0-568 GCF_001952655.1 Monopterus albus
TCTCTGTTTTGACAAGTCTCCACATCTCCCTTGGCCCAAACTGGTATGAACAATCCCAGTAATTAAATTCCCCATTCACTCGGGTCAGTTCTGTATGGATCTCGTCATGTTCTTACAGCTGCTGAAGCGTCCTCAGTGTCCTCTTCAGTGGTCTATCCAATTTAGTGACTCAATATTTGTTTGAAACAGCAGGTGACTCTTTTGTGAACGTATTTGTTTCAGTTGTTTCTGAATCAGTATCTGGTCTTCCGCGCTGCTGCTTGTAGTGTTCTGAGCTAATGGCACCGACACGAGGCACCATGCTAGCGTTAGCCGCCAAGCAATTGTGGAGTAAGATTAACTGAGTCGCTGAATTCGCCTTTATACTTGTTTTAAGTATAAAAAAAATGAATAACTCAGATAATCGCTAAAGTTACACTTGGGTTTTCTTTCTAAGCCTTGCTCAGTACTCGTCTAATAATTTCTTCTTCTTCTTCTTCTTCTTCTTCTTCTTCCTCTTCCTCATCCTCCTCCACCTCCTCTTCTACTGTTTCTCCTTCTTCTTCTTCTTCTCTATTTTTTTCTTTCA
>NW_018135400.1:0-568 GCF_001952655.1 Monopterus albus
ACACAGTGGAAACTCCTGGGCTGGAAATGTCAATGAAGCCACTCATCACAATGCGGCTGTGTTATGCACGCCTACAACACTCTGCCTACAACCCCCAACCAACGCAACCCTTTGCCTTAAAACAAGCAAGGAGTTGCGTTTTTAACAAATCATTCTGAATGCGCTCTTAGAGTTTCCCTTAAAACTGCTTAATGTCTCTGTTTAATTGAGAACACATGTGAAATCCTTCCTTGGTGCATATTATCATAACTGAGGTAAATGTTGAGAAGTGTGAACCAATGTGTAGAACCCACTAACCATCTAACACACTTAGCCAATTCTACACACATAACCAAAGTGACAGAGAGAAAATGAATCCTAAAAGGGTCTCACACTCACCTGATCATGGCAGGGGTCAGGGAAATCACAAATGTCCCGAGGGAAGACAGAACGTATCAACATTTTCACCTCTTCGGGGTAAATATAAGTGGGCTGAAGCAGACTCCCCTCCTTCACACCAACCTTATGAAACCTCTGGAGTAAAAGTGAGAGAAGAACAAAGAAACAAAGAGGAAGAGCTGAGACAATA
>NW_018135401.1:0-568 GCF_001952655.1 Monopterus albus
TGGCTGGTGGAGCAGGAAGAGGCAATCTGTGGAGTAAATGAGAAGGGAAATGGTAGGAAATACAGGGAGAAAGGTGAGGGTAGAAGGCATACAAAGGCAGAGTAACAAAATAGACATAGACATATATATACACTGCTCAAAAGAATAAAGGGAACACAAAAATAAGACATCCTAGATCTGAATGAATGAAATATTCTCATTAAATACCTTGTTCATTACATAGTTGAATGTGCTGACAACAAAATCACACAGAAATTATCAATGGAAATCAAATTTAGCAACCCATGGAGGTCTGGATCTGGAGTGACACCCAAAATTAAAGTGGAAAACAACACTACAGGCTGATCCAACTTTGATGTAATGTCCTCAAAACAAGTCAAAATGAGGTTCAGTAGTGTGTGTGGCCTCCACGTGCCCGTATGACCTCCCTACAACGCCTGGGCATGCTCCTGATGAGGTGGCGGATGGTCTCCTGAGGGATCTCCTCCCACACCTGGACTAAAGCATCCCCCAACTCCTGGACGGTCTGTGGGGCAACGTAGCGTTGGTGGATGGAGCGAGACATGAT
>NW_018135402.1:0-568 GCF_001952655.1 Monopterus albus
ACTGGCATTAAAACGCAGTAAAATGTCTTCCAAAGCACTGGGACCGTCTCCTGGTTCAGGCTAAGATGAAACTGGTGCTGTAGAATCCCCACACTGCTTGCCCCAGAGATCCACAGGCATTTTGCCAAAACTTTTGAAATTTGGTAAAGGGCTCCAAGCAGACTAATGTAAAATTTGCTCATGATTTGTTGTTGCCCTTTAATTACTGGTGTTCTGCTACTAATGTTGATTCCTTTGTGAGCCTTCATAAGTTGATGGCGTTGGAACAAGTTCTAAAATCCACTCCACAATGTGCTGTGATGAACATAAAATGACCACACTACTTAATGTGGCTTAAAGCATTTGGGTGATGTGAGCGGTAAAGAAACGGATGGTTGTGGTTACTGCCATAACGGTAAGTTTCCAGCATTTATGCCCTTTCAATAGTGAGGTGTTGTGCATTGGAAAAAATCTTGTTAAAGCCTAAAATTAAACATGAATTCATTGCTGGTTCCTGCTTTTTCTTGTTTGACTGTGTCAGGTTTGAGTTCTGTGGTAGATGAGACACCTACTGCATTTAAGCCATTTA
>NW_018135403.1:0-568 GCF_001952655.1 Monopterus albus
TTTTGAGCAACATGGGTTTTGCACAATTTACTGTATATCTAATCAAACGCCTAAGTATTTAAGTATCAATTACACCTCCATTCAGAATGGATGGATACAAATGGGAACATCAGTGTCTTGTGCCCTTGTCAAATGCACACATTTTGTCTTTTTGGAGGTTAAATCTTTAAATTAAACAGGAAGATCTGCACTGCAAGTCATCAAAAGCAGCTTGTAGTCTGGAGATGGCCTGGTTTGGGTTGGGGCCAATAGAATACAAGATGGTATAATCAGCATAAAAATGTGCATTACAATGCTGTGTCAGAAAATAAATATAATTTATGTACAGGAAAAAGTTTTGGTCTACTACTGATCCTTGAGCAACCCCATTATCAACTATCTCAGGGCTTGATTTGAAATCAAATTGAACCACAGTCTGAACTCTACTAAACAGATTTGATTTCAAAGACATCAAAGCCCACAGAAAGTGGGTTGCTTAACAAAATGTTGTCATCACCAATATCTTAAAATAGTGCAGCACAATGTTGCTTTTTATCAAGGGAGCTAAAATGCCACCTACAGCAGCTGT
>NW_018135404.1:0-568 GCF_001952655.1 Monopterus albus
TGGATGACCTGTGCCATGCAGTAATGCCCACTCTGCCTTGCCACTGTGCTCCAGACCCTTCATAACTGGGTGAGCGAGGAGCTAGCTGGCAGGTCCAGTACTGCAGCTTTACTGACTGCTGAGGGCAACCAGGAGGAAAGGTGTAAGCAGGTAGAGCCCTCTCCAGCAGCCAACACAACAAGCACACACTGCCCTGCCTGCCCGGTGTCTTAACCATCGACCTTCAAGACTGTGGAAACTGTAGTGTGGCATCTCTCACTCACCTCTGCCATTTGACCTCTAGCTGTCTGGCTGTAACAACCTACAAATAAGTCTGCGCCTTGTGAATTGATCACCCATCAAAAAAATCAGCTTGCTGTGAAACAGAAACAACTTGTTTTGGAGCAACAGTCTTTCCTGTTGCTTAAGCCAGTTTTATTGCTAAACACAGATAGGAATGCTGTTTTGTTACTACTGTTTGCCTAACGCATTTTGTCTGTTTGAATCACTCCTCGTGCACGTGCATACCTGCATGTTGTCAGTGCTTTCTTTTTGTTCAGTAATGCAGATTCATAAGATTTATTTGATT
>NW_018135405.1:0-568 GCF_001952655.1 Monopterus albus
TGACCCCAAAAGAGTGAAGGTCGTGGGCATTGCAAAAGCACCGAATGCCACCATAGAGGCAGAGCTTAAACAGCTTCTGGCAAAACGTTCCGGTAGTGGAGGTGGTGCTGCTGTGGATGTGTGCTCGCTGTGTAAGAGAAAGACCCAGAAGGGTTCTCAACACGTCAAGCAACAGTGCTGGGAGTGTGGGAAAACCATCTGCATTCTCATGTCTAAACATTTTTGTTCATCTTAAACCCTGATGAGATGAGAGAAGAAGTAAGCTTGAAAAAAGGAAGACTGTCCACATTTGTATGGATTTTGCGTGTGCTGGAAGTGGGGTGGAGGGAAAACTACAATTACATAGATTAACCTAAAAATTCTCAGCTCAGACTGTGATCAAGACTGTGTTCAAACAGTTGCTGCTCAACAGGAACATCTCTGGAAATGAATTGATACCAGCCTATAGTAAATCATAAAGTTTATTAAAGTGTCCCTTTCTTGTCTGCTTCACTAGTTTAATATTCTCTGACCAGCATGCATTATGATTATGTGCAATCAAAATGAGACACTAAATATAAAGCAAAAT
>NW_018135406.1:0-568 GCF_001952655.1 Monopterus albus
TCTTTCCCTTTTTTTCTCCTTTTCTAGCAACCGCAGCCACGGCCAATCCGCATAATTCAATCCCAGCTGGCACAGCCCACCTCGTTGCCCAAGCCCGTGCCTTCTATCCAGCATGCCCCACGGCCTCCTCTACCGCCACATACGCCCCATGCTGCCAGTCTCCCTAGCTGTCCGGGGCGGGGCAAAATGGCCAAGTTCCTTAACCCAGAGGAGATGACCTCATGAGACTACTACTTTGACTCTTATGCCCACTTTGGTATCCATGAGGTATGTCTGCATGTGCTATCACAGTGTTTTTCACCAAATAGTCTTAGGAAATAATAGGATAGTCACCTTATTTGGCCAAGTATGTTACACACATGAGGAGTTTGTTTCCAATACAGAACCGAGGCAGCCATCTGCAGCGCCAACTCACACTGATGGCTCTAACCATTGGGGGCAACTTGGGGGTTCAGCGCCCAAGGAAACTTTGACATTTGGACTGCAGACACCATGATTCCAACCCTCCAGTTGGGAGACAACTGCTGGCAGGACTCAACTTAAGGGAGATGTTATACTTAAGTGCCAC
>NW_018135407.1:0-568 GCF_001952655.1 Monopterus albus
ACCTTCCCAGTGGGAGGTGGGACCGGCCCGCTGGGAGAGAGAAGGTCCGGGTGAGATTGATCGGGACCACAACCGACAACAAGGAAGCTATGCCTCCGTCGGGAGTGGGGAGACTCAAGACTGTCTCATCAATGACACAGACTTCAATCCAAGATTGGTGGGCTATGCCGCGGGGGAAGCCCACCAGGAGATTGAATCCTCATGTGGTGGTTAAATCAATGACTTTTACTAGCTCAACAAGCAGGGCAGAGTTGGAAAGGGTCATGTATACCACACAGCCTGCTATAGCCGAAAGGGGGGTAAGTGGAATTATCACAGGCACTGGGGATATTGAAGTCGGAGTAGTGCCAGTAGCCGACTCCATAGAAGGTACCCAGGGCGATATGGAGCGGGAGGAGATGGTCAGTTCTGACAGCCCCCCAGCTATCAGGCCCCAGGAGGAGTCCGGCTCCGTAGACGAAGCCTAGGGCCCTAACCAGGCGGTGGAGATCTGGCTGCCCAGTCTGGGTCTGGGGTGTCCATTGTGTGGTGTGCCGATAGGTACCAAAGTCAAGGGATGCTGAGGAAT
>NW_018135408.1:0-568 GCF_001952655.1 Monopterus albus
TTCTACAGGATTTAGTTTCTTTTCATACAACTAAAAAAACTTCTAAAACGTTGCAGTTGCAGCCACCAACACATTTAGAGCTTACTGTGATCTCAGTGGTATAAAGCATACAGTACTTACATATTAACTGATCCACACCTCATTCTCTGGAATGACTTAGCAAACAATACACCAGTTAACACTCACAACAGCTGATTGGCTCCTGACATGCTGGTACACATGCTGTCCAATCAAAGTGCAGGTCTTCTTAACGATCATCAGGTGAGAGCACACCTCTCCTCTTCCCGTGTGACAGGAAGCTCAGGGGTTCTATCTCGCCTCAGCCTCTTAATATGAGAAGGAAAATGAGAGGCCAAACTCAGAGCCTCTGGCGGTGAAACAGGCCTGAGACTCTGCCGCGCTTTTCAGATGGCACGATTTGTCATGTGCCTAATCTGGAAGTCATCAGGCGCTGTGTTTAGTTATGTGTGTTTAGTTGTGTACGCTGGTGGAGGAAGGGAGTAGTGCCAGAGGCTTCTCTGTGGTGCACATGAAGGGAGGAACATCTGGGCGGGACTCTACATTTTGT
>NW_018135409.1:0-567 GCF_001952655.1 Monopterus albus
ACATGACCTGGCCTTCATGTTGCCCTCGACTTGTACCTGGGAAGTCATGGAGAGGCAGTTGGGGGTAGCAGTGATGCCCAATACAAATCATCACAGCATCAAAAATGTGTTTCTCCTTTTTGCCATCCTTGTTCTCGGTTTCAACATCCCACTGGCCTGAGTGAGAAAAGTCTGATCTCTGCTTCACCTGCAAGACTTTGGTCTGGGCAACAGAGAGACAGAAACAGATGACACTTAAAGCAGGTGTATGTAATGCAATGTCTAATCAGTTCAGTGTGCCACAGTAGACTCCTGTCAAGTTCTGGACACATCACAAGGATGCACCTGAGCACCATGTGCAGGGCCACAGCCAAGGCTCTGAATGAGTGAGAACTCCTTACATTGAAGCGTATGTGCTTGGTGAGCCTGAAGTGGTCCGCATACATGCGAAAGTAGTCCATGATGAGGGAGTTGTGCATGTAGTTGGGGAAGTGTGCAGGAATGGGGAAATCACTGAAACACATCATCTCCTTGGAGGTGTTGATGATGACAGAGTGGTAGATGCTGGCTCTGTCTGGCTCTGGATTC
>NW_018135410.1:0-567 GCF_001952655.1 Monopterus albus
TGTAAAATTGGGAAAATTTCTTACCACCCACTTAGTTGAACCTGAACATAATACAGATTTTATGTCCTTCTTGTTGTCTTTGCTTCGGCCTGTGCTCTGATTTCCATCGCCTCAAAGTATGCACTCTGTGGTGTGTGGAACATTACTGTGTTTATGTGTGCACGCTTGTGTTTGTATAGTATGTATCCTCAGGGGTGGGTTTTTGAGAGTAGCCACAGGCAAACTCAGAGCTGAAAGCCTGGATGTTTCAGCTACAGTTCAGACAGCTTGTGTCCAATGTAACTGTGTAAGACTAGAGCAGAGAAGTACAGCACATCAGAAATACAGGAAGCAGGAGACACGAGGATGATTTACTGTAGATAGATAAAGAAAGAGGAAAGAGAAGGTGGAGAGTTTGGTGCCTGGTTTCTCTCTGGATGCTGACCATTAAATGACACAGTGGAAATTTTGTTTTGAAGCTGTGATTATAATGTTTTACTTAGTTGAGACCAAGTCATTTCAACATGGTTGTTGATGTATGTTGGCAGTAAAAGGTCTGTCTGTTGCTGTCTTTTTGTTTTGTTTTTT
>NW_018135411.1:0-567 GCF_001952655.1 Monopterus albus
TCCCTTCAGATTTACAAAGGGTTCCAGCTCATTGTGCTGGTTTTCTGGAATTTTCTCACTGCTATTGTCAACTTTGATTCCAACTACAGCAGTTTTCAGTTTCTGTTAGCTCAGAAATTTAAATAGGTAGCAGCTAAATAGCCAGATACCTTGGCAGAGAGCTAAACAGATCTAAAAGAACAGTGAATACTAGGCTTACACGTGTACAGAGGCTGAGACACAACTCCAGGTTAATGCTAATGTTGCCCTCTGCTTGCTAAATGTATAAATACACAGTTTTCTGCTAACACCATAGTAATAATCATAATAATAGATTGTTCTACAGCCCCCAGTCAGCCAAAAATATTAACAAATGCAGGTTTGATATGCAATCTTGCTCTAATATGTTTTTACAGTTCGCAGTAACTAAGTCTGTCTTTATTAAGTTGTGGCAAATTAACTGATGAACACTAGGAAAAAGTAGATTTCATAAGCTCACCTCGAAATTTATATCCTGCAGGAAGGAGACTGCTGGGTTCGGTATGGGGGGGCCTCTGATCTTCTTCACTATGTAAACCCTAAAAAAAA
>NW_018135412.1:0-567 GCF_001952655.1 Monopterus albus
GGGAACTGAAGATTAGTCAGCATATTGCTTAGTGTAGCTTTAGCACAGATTTAATGGGGCTGAGTTGGTGTCAAACGGTAATTGCATCTTATTTTATGTCGGTTCTGAATCAGTTTGGAATCAATTTTTCAGTTTGGAGTTTTAAAGATAGCACATTGTTAAAACAACTTTATATTTCCAGGTAGATTTTTGTGTCAACTGCCTAAAATTAAATCTTTATTTCATCATAAGATTTTATAAATTAACATTACAAGCATTTGTTACAGAATTTTAATTACATTTTATTTGATTTATTTATTCGAGCTGATGTGCAGGTTAGAACATAGCACCTCAACTCACATTATCCTGTAGCCATCTTATGTTTTTTATTTCTCAACCACAGCCCAACTTCAGAAAAGAAACATACACGTGAAAAGTGTTGTTTACTGAGATGTAAAACTAAAATGACTTATTTATTCTTTGTGGTATTGAATATTTTCTTCATGTGGCATTTTTTCAACCTAAATGTTCAATTTACAATCCACAAACAAGCAAACTAGCTGTTGTTGATGTAGTTTTGTCAGCTCT
>NW_018135413.1:0-567 GCF_001952655.1 Monopterus albus
TTCTGACTTCTCTCCAAAGTCACTCCTTCAAAACACATTCAATAAAATAACAAATGAGTATCCACTCGAAAAACTGAACTTAGAACCAGCTTTTTAGATCATAAAAGTTCAAGTTATGAAGCTCCACTTTAAGGGTCTTATGTTTCTAAAGTGGGAAGCTTGTAAAACTAAACGAGCTTCAAACCTGCAACAGCCAATACCTGCAGCGGGCTAAACATAAAATAAGTTTGCCACAGGCGTCCCAACTTTCTCTATACTTCTGCCAAGAACCGAAAGTTAACCAGAAGCTTTCCACAAATCCTGTCTTCACAAATCTCCAAGTGACAACATGTCAGTGAAAGCTTGTGGCACCGTGGTAAGCTTCTGCTATTTGTTTTGAAAGCAAACCTGTGAGTCTTCCTTCTGTTCACTGTGATGTGATGACAGCAGTTTGTCTTTCTACTTGCTTTTTTTAGCCATGACCTGCTTTGTGCATGTGAATGTGTGCGTTTGTACGCAAACACGTGCGCACACCTTCACCATCGTCTCTTGTGACCCTGTCTGCTATCTGCTGACAGCTTCCTTGTT
>NW_018135414.1:0-567 GCF_001952655.1 Monopterus albus
ATATGTTAAGGGATCAAAACGCTGCTCAGTGGGGACCCACAGAGGCTGGAGGAGGTCATTTTATAAAGGAGGATGCAAAATTTTTCACTGATCTGGTTTTTATTACTTTACTATAATTTTCTTTTTCTACACTCCCTGACCAAAGGGACAGTTGTACTAGTTAGTCTTTGTTTTACTCGTTTTGCCATTTCAAAATAAAGGGATGCAACTATAGAAGTCTATTCACGAGATCATGTCTGGTGACTGGAGCACAACAGTTAAATGGACCAACGCCAACCCCAACACACAGCCGAGGCTCTGACTGTCTGAACTGGTTGGTGAAAGCTGCTTAAAAGTGACATGTGCAAGAGTCAATGTGTCGATGCCATGCACTGCAGCTCGATACTCTTATGTTGACAGCAGTGAGTGTGGCTCACAGGGTTGACAGCAGAGTCTGGGTTAATCTGCAGCGTGTAGATGTCATCACGGGAGTACTGGAACAGACCGTAATATGGGTTCAGCATCTCATGTGACAGCAGGTAGAGCCACTCCCTGCACAGGGAGGAGATGGCAGAGGAGAGAGAGAGA
>NW_018135415.1:0-567 GCF_001952655.1 Monopterus albus
TTTTTTTTTTCTGGAAAATATATACAAACGTCTGTAATTATGGCATTGAGGTCTGAACGTTAGGAATGGATCTGTTTTCTTTGAACCAGTGTTTATTGGCCACCAGTAACCCCCAATGTGACCACAGCTGATCCAAAATCCAGCATTGTATCATTGATACCATATCATTAATGTAAAAGAATCCTGCTTTCTAGTTTGTCCTTATGCTGTGTTATGTTGGATTCCTGTTGTGTCATTGCACAAATAGACAAAATTGAATCAGAAACTGGATATCAGTTTGTCCTGATTGGCTGGACGCAGGTGTGAGCTGGTGGTTCTGTCTTTGTAAGGAATGGAGGGCAGATTGAGAGGTGTAGTCTGACAGTACTCTTCTTTGCCACTTGGAGGCACTAGGGAGTTACCTGGTCTTCCTCCACCACAGCTGCCTCTTACCATACTGCTCATCTATTCATCTTTTTGTTTAATCTGCCTGCTTAATTTATTTCTTCTGACCTCTCTGGTCACACACAAGCAGTTTGCGTGTGTATGTACACTATGTTCATATACAGACGTCGGTTTTGGAACACA
>NW_018135416.1:0-567 GCF_001952655.1 Monopterus albus
CCCCCCAAAGTAGTGACAAATGTAATGTCAGAAGAGAAAACACCCACAGTGTCCATCATTGCACCACTGCACACGCAGCTGATTCCCAGCACTCAGGCCTAGGCAACAGACTCTGCAGTTATTTAAGACATCACAAATGCTGTGACAAGAGACCAGGGGAAATGATGATGTGTGTGTGATAAACGCTTTTTGTCCATGGTCTCTGCTTTGAATCCCTGGTTTAAAACACTGCTCTAGATGAGGAAGAGAAAGAGGAGACCTTTACTACAGTGATAGCAGACGCGGTAAGGAATCATCAGGTGAGTTTAGCAAATTTTTTGGATGTTGTGTATCATCTACTTGAATTTAAAGTTGATTACACAAATATCTATCCATATGGCTTAAAAATAGAAAAAGACTACAGTATATTAACCCTAACCCTATATCACATTAATAGATTTTTATGCCTTATTTTTGTACACAATATATGTATCACACAAATTATGTATTCTACTTTATTTGTATATTAAGTAAACATACTGTATATTGCAACACACTGGTCCAGGATACACCCTTTTCTATTGTTTT
>NW_018135417.1:0-567 GCF_001952655.1 Monopterus albus
TGACAAACTGTCCCTATCTCATGCTCAACAGAGGATCCCTACAAGTGCAACAACTGTAAGGAGACAGAATGGTCTGAAGAAGGCAGTACATCGTGCAGTCTGCGGTCGGTGGAGTACATTCCCTTCACAGCCATGGAGTCTGTCCTGATCATGGTTTGGACCTGTGTCTTGGTAGGCCTCATACTAGCTATGGCTGTTCTCTTTGCCATCAACTACAACACCCCTGTTGTCAGATCTGCTGGGGGACCAATGTGCTTCCTAATTTTAGGCTGCCTTAATTTATGCAGTGTTAGTGTGTTCTTTTACTTTGGTAAGCCAACAACTTCATTTTGTATCCTAAGGTTCTTTCCGTTTATCTTGTTCTATACTGTCTGTCTAGCATGTTTTGTTGTGCGCTCTTTTCAAATCGTTTGTGTTTTCAAAATGTCCAACAAGTTCCCACAGTTCTACAGATGGTGGATGAAATATAACGGACAATGGCTGGTCATCGCTGGGGCATTTGTTACTCAGGCACTCTTTCTTCTTATTGGCTATAGTTATGCACCCCCAGGGCCCTACAATGAAACA
>NW_018135418.1:0-567 GCF_001952655.1 Monopterus albus
AGATGCACATGGACAGTAGTGCAAATGTTATTTCACTACTTTTATCAATATTATTTCCGCAACTATTATTAATTACTGTTATTATTTTAAAATGCTATGCAAATGATAGTGAACTGAAATGATTTTATACTTATACTTGATGGTATAAGAAAACAAATCAAATGATCTGGAAGTTTCACAGTGGTGTTACTATTATACCTTTTGTAGGATTGTGTCCATTCTGGCTGCTGTCTTGCCGGTTTCATACAGTAGCTGTGGTGTTAAAGGAACTTTGGAAATAGTGGTTCCAGGCAAATAAGTCAACAGCCGCACCAGGTACTTCTGACAACCATAGCCACAGTCTGCCAAAGGTAAAGACAGGATTAGTATAACTGCCCTTTCCCTTGCTCTTAGTGCTCATACAGCGTGACGTGCATGTTCTGGCCTTGCTCAAAGGAAAACTTGTCATTGCTGGTATTTATGAGTAAAAATATTACCGGGCACCTGTCTAAAAATGTACAGTATTTGTATTTTGTTTGAGCATTATCATCACTGTCCAGTGTTTGTTTACATCTTGGGGAATTGTTC
>NW_018135419.1:0-567 GCF_001952655.1 Monopterus albus
CTCTTCTGGTCCGACAGTAAAGATGCTGAGAGGCAGAAAGAGTGAGAGCCTCGATGGCTGTGGCGCTGAATGAAACGAGCTGGGTTTGTCCAGATTAGTCCCGCTGTCTCTTCTGAACCATGAACCACTGCTCCAATTAAAGTGACCACACAGAGACAGACACACGACCCGCGCATACTTTCAATAAAAGGCGTTTCGGTAGGGGTCGCTGATGTCCGTGTGAACGCAGCACAAGAACCGGTGCCAGAGTCTCCAGCTCCTGTGTTCACCAGCACAGTTCAGAGTCGGATTTCTTCCTGCTCTCGGCTTCATTTGTGGCGCTTTCTCTTCTGGAAATTACCCGCTGGCGACGGAGCTTCTGCACCTTTAAAGGACACCATGCTTTACTTCTGGATACCCACCGTGTGGATCCCCGGCGTCGCTTTCGTCTTTGGATTTCAAGGCAAGGGATGGTTTCATTCTTTTAATTTCATGTCCTGGCGTTTCCCACTAGGAAACACTGGAGTTGAGAGGGAAATTACAGCTACCGCGGATGTTTATTGTGCGTCTGTCCGTCTGATGCTGTCT
>NW_018135420.1:0-567 GCF_001952655.1 Monopterus albus
TGCATGTCAGGGTACCCTGTTCTCTAATCTGCACCTGCTCCCGGATCACATTCATTTATTAAATATACGTATTAGGAGGAATTATTGATATGTACAGCTGGGAAGTGCTAGCAAAAATGTGGCATAAATCAATAAATTACTATACATACTTGTATATATTAATGTATTTAGAAACCCTGTTGTGCTCATGTATTGTGTACTACCACTGCACTTGCAAATGTTTCCAGTGGTTTGTTGCAATCTCCAGCTTGTGTTTGCTTTGCTGTTGTAAAGGTAATGTCATTATATTTTAGCTGATGCAAAATAAATGAACAGTCCGTGTATTCAGCCTTTTCGTTGCTGGATGGCTCGCTTTGATGTTTAGTACGCTGAGTGCATCAGCCATTTACTGTCCACAGCACAGTCCAGTAACACTCCTCATTTTGATGCTCAGCAAAGAAGGATCTGGAATGATTTCTTAAACCCCGACTGAAGAAATGTTTAGATACTGTAGCGAGGAACAGGCATCATGTGTAAACATCACCAGCACACCTTTCTCAGTATTACTGGAAAACTTTTTTTTTTTTT
>NW_018135421.1:0-567 GCF_001952655.1 Monopterus albus
CTGTTTGTTTCCCTCAGAAAGAGCTGGCTTGAGAGTACTTCTTCTTGGTGTGTCAGTCAAACATGGTGCTCTGTCACCCTAAGGTGGATGCATGAAGTACCAACCAGAGCAGCCAGCCTCCCAGTCTTTGTCCCAAAGGAATGTGATGAGGTTTCACATGCTGGCATTACAAAGGGAAACAAACTAAACAGAGTACTCCACCATTTTGTTGTTATTTGGTTTGTAAAAATGGATGTAGGTCAGCCAGGTTTGGTTGCAACAGGCCTTTATACAGTACACTGTCAACACAAAATAACGTGTGGACAGTGCAGCTGCAGCTTCGGTTTGACGTCACTGTTCACACTACAAACGTTTAGCCACAGTATTGCTGTGGTCACTCGCGAGTTTGGGTAGCTCATTAAAGGCAGCAAAGCCTAAAAGTATGATTGTGTTACATTTATTCACATAGAGTGTGGGTGAAACAATCACACAGCCTGTGTAAACAGGCAAACTGATTCAAATAGAAGTATGTGTATATCATCAAAAGCAACACCTGACAGAAGACTGAAAAATGCAGCTGAACTGTGT
>NW_018135422.1:0-567 GCF_001952655.1 Monopterus albus
CACACACACACACACACCTGTCACCTGACTCATCACCAGTCATGTGTCACTTCAACCTAATCCAAGCTAGGGTCCTAGTTCTGACCTGTGTTTGGATGTAGCAGCGGCTCATCTCCATGCAGGCGTCTCCCTCACTGCCTCCATCTCCCTGAGATCTGTAGAGCTGAGCGGCCTGCTGGAAGTAGGCAGCAGCCTCTTTGCTCTGCCCCAGTGAACTGTGGGCGAGTGCCAGATTGAACTGCAGGTCTGGGAACCGGTCGGCCTTTGGACTGGGCTGAGCCTGTCGCAGGTAGTCCAGACCTTTCTGTGGTCGTCCTGCCTCCACATAGGCAGCTCCCAGGTTAAAGGAACAGGTCCGGAGCACCCGGGAGTCGTGCAGCTAAGGGAGCAGAGCACAGTGGGAAATGTAGTACCTACAACTACAACTACTAATGCTACAAATACTAATACTACTACTGCCATCTCAGCAATAGTAGATTGACCTCAGCAGCCTCAAGTGTGTGCAACCGTTGACCTCAGTAGTCTCACCTGTTCCGCGGACTTCAGAGCCCTCTTAAAGCAGCTTAG
>NW_018135423.1:0-567 GCF_001952655.1 Monopterus albus
TGGTAGGGACATGTCCCTACCATCCATGTGCAAAGCTGTACCTTTGTCTACATACCTGTATATTTACAGCTAAATCTGTAAGTGGAGGAGCTCCTACCGCCAATTCAACTCAATTTGTTCTTATTTAATTTGGACATCACTAGCCAAATGAGCCTTTACAGGTGTCTGTGTGCTCAATTCAACTTAAAAATCCACACCACACGAGGCATACGTGGCTCTGTAAATCTGAAAAGCCACATACATTCTCCTTTGTGCATGTACAATTTTCATGAAATCTACAGATTTTTAGGCCTCCGGCTCCAGAACCCTGCATTGTAGGCCTCCCACATCACAACCCAGATGAGTGAACAAAGGTAATCTGTATATAGACCTTATCATTACCAATGTATTGTAGGCTGTGTACACATGACAAAGTACCATAATGCGTCACCAAACTAAATATAAAGGATAAGGAAACAAAGTGTTTAACATTTTATTCATAGCAGGTACATCTTGCAGTCACTGTGCCACTTTTTGGTGCCTCCCTGTGGCATCAGTCATCTTACTGAAGGGTGTTTAATCAGGTAT
>NW_018135424.1:0-566 GCF_001952655.1 Monopterus albus
TTGAGCTAAACCTAGATATGACTGTGCTTGTCCTGACTGATCTTTGGGACACTCTTGCATTAAAGTGGCAGGTGGATTTCCAGCTGCTCTCTGGTTACTTTCACGCACATTTCATAGCCTGTAAATACAAGAGCAAACTCCTGACATGACTGAATCTCTCCTCTCTGACCTTTCCTGTTTCCTTCCCTCACTCAGGAGATTCCTTTGGACCAAGTGGACTTGGACAAGGACAGTGAAATGCTAATCCCTGTTGCTCACTTCCACAAGGAAGTCTTCGGCACCTTTGGGATCCCCTTCTTGCTAAAGATCAGACAGGTGTGTCACTGCGTATGTAGTGTGCACATGTGAAAAGTGCTTGTCTACTTATCACAATGGATCACTCATCTACACAGTTGTATTCTCTGTGTTCGTCTGATTCCCAGGGTGAGTCATTTCGGGAGGTGATGAGGAGGATCCAGACCATGCTGGACATCCAGGAGAAAGAGTTTGAGAAGGTACAACGGTGTGCATTCAGATACTGTGACAAAACCCCCGCGCACCGTCTCACACTAGCTTTGGTCTGTTTG
>NW_018135425.1:0-566 GCF_001952655.1 Monopterus albus
GAGTAGAACCACTGCTCCTCCACATCATGTCTGATCCAGCCTTGTACTGTACACACCAAAACCATAACAATTAGTTTTCCTAAATTCAAAACTTCCATAAACAGCAGTTTTTTTAAATTTAATTCTACTTTCCCTTTTGTGGCTTCATGCACTCATATAAAGAAAAGCCTACAGTATGTCTTAATGTTATTAACACCAGTTCTTGTGCAGCCTTACTCATTGAAGGAAAATACACATTCAAGAGTTGTTGTGCTCAGATTGATTTGAAATCCTTTCCAGTGTTCCCAGTGCTCAGCAATTTTTTTAGACATCATTAAAGCCACCAGAAACCCTCCCATACTCAGGCTGTCGGGGAGTTTGGGAGAGGGGGTATTCTAGAAAGGTGGTTCAATAAACTCTGAAGTTAACTCTGAACTACCTGTAAACATCAAGGTAAAGAGCCTGAAATGGAAGAAAAGATCAGTAAGTCCACTCATTTATTTGTTTAGCAGATTTAGATTTCTTCAGTAGACGGTAAAGGGCTAATCTGCATAATGAGCACTTTTGGTACTTTAAAGATATTTTGA
>NW_018135426.1:0-566 GCF_001952655.1 Monopterus albus
CTTCCAATATGGCGCCGACGTTGACGTGTCGTAGCAGCAGGCCAACCCGCTCAACGCAGCGTCTATGTATATTATGTCTATGTTTATCACCTCTCGACTTCACTATTGCAATGCTCTTTACATTGGAATTTCTCAGTCTCTTCTGTGGAAGCTCCAATTAGTCCAAAATGCTGCAGCCCGTCTTTTGTCAAACACCCCTAGATTCGCTCACATTACTCCCATTTTGTTTTCTTTGCACTGGTTACTTGTAAAATTCAGGGTTGATTTCAAGGTATTGTTATTTGTATTTAAATCTATTCATGGTCTCTCCCTCCCTTACCTTTCAGATCTTGTGACTGTTTATACTCCAACCAGAAATTTGCCTTCCTCTGAACATTTACTTTTGGTCGTCCTATGGTCTCACTATAAGATGTGGGGTGATCGGTCTTTTGCTGTTTACGGCCCTAAGCTCTGGAACTCCTTGCCTCCAAAGCTTCGATCGCAAGCTGATCTAGCCTCCTTCAAGTCTGTTTTAAGGCGTATGCTCAGTAAAGTCTCCATAAATTGTTTCATGTCGTTTACTGTTT
>NW_018135427.1:0-566 GCF_001952655.1 Monopterus albus
CATTTTATCTAACCATTGAAGAGCCTTGTGGTAAAACAGTAAATTGAAACAGCCTCATGGTGTTCTAAAGGCTGTTAGCTCATGAGATCTCTGGGTAAGAGGAACCTGCCAGTACCCTTTACACAGGTAGTTAAGTACTTAGCCTTCCCCAGCCATTCAATCAAATCATCAATTCGTGGAGTGGGATAAGAGTCAAACTGAGAAATTGAATTAAGGTACCTAAAATCAATGCAGAATCGTATAGTACCATCTTTCTTTGGAACAAGGACCACAGGATGACACCACTCACTTTTTGATGGTTCAATAATCCCCAATGAGAGCATCAGATCCACTTCTTTGTTCAGGGACACCAACAGCCACTCAGGAATCCTGTAACTCATACGTCTCACAACAGCTCCATCCTTTGAGACAATATCATGCTCAGCTATATTTGTCCTTCCAGGCAACTTCTGAAACACTTCTGAGTTGCACAACATTCTCACCTGAGACTGTTATTCTTCGGAGAGGTGGTGGAGATCAAGGTCCCCTGATATTACAGCTGGCAAATATTGCTCATCTGTTTCCTC
>NW_018135428.1:0-566 GCF_001952655.1 Monopterus albus
CTAAATGATACTGAATGTGTAAGATTTCCATTGAACTATTGTACGTTTAAGGCTTGAATGATTTCTTTTACATACTTATGTCCTGCCTCATCACATTTAAATTGCAGCAGCTTAAGTTTCACTTCTGCTATTTGAGAAACTAATAAAACGAGGAACAAAAGTTTTCATCCACAAAGAGTGACACAGACTAGAGAATGAGATTATGATGAGTGCCTCCCCTCTAGTGTATTAATGTTCTCTTTACAAACTGGACCATTAATAAGACACGGCATGAATAACTATACTACACAGTCTACTAATATATTTGAAAAATTTGAAATCCACCGATTAACAAATTACTAAAATTTAATTGCCTCAGTTCTGTATCAGAAGATATTTTCAGGCTGCCAGTGAATAGAGAGGACACGGTCAGTCTAGTCCTACACTGTAAAATTATTTAAGCTGTTTCACATGTACACATACATCCTTTACCTAAGAACATCCTACACAAAAGGACAAGTGATAGTGTTGATATGAAAAGCTCATACTGTAGCTATGAATGTTACTTCTGGCCCCTTACTGAACAA
>NW_018135429.1:0-566 GCF_001952655.1 Monopterus albus
TGTTATGTACTGATTAGTTTATAATTAGGGCTAAGTCATTCATTCTTACCAGTATCTTCAGAAGTTGTCCTTGATTACCTGCTATTACACACTACTCATTCATTTCTTAAACATGTTACGTTTGTGAACTCTTACTTTTGTGACTCAGACCCAGTCCTGCTCTGCATAACTGGTGATACTGTGGGACAAATGCTGTCCTTTAAATTTCTTGGTGTCCTCTCATCCAAAGACCTCTCCTGGTTGATCAGTACCACTGCTATCATAAAGACGCCAATCAGAGACTCCATGTCCTAAGAGTGCTCAGGAGGAACAACATGGAGAGGAGAATGCTCACTGCCTTCTAACGAGCAGCTGTGGCGTCCATCCCAACATTCTGTATTTCATTGTGGTATACAAGCTGCTCTGCAACAGATAAAAAGTCACTGCAAAGACAAGTGAAAGCAGCAGAATAAATCACTGGCTGAGCAGCTGCCATCCCTGGAGTACACATCAGCTTCACCTTGTCTTAATAGAAATAAAAACATTGTAAAACACTCCTTTCACCCTGGTCATTGTTTGTTTGAACT
>NW_018135430.1:0-566 GCF_001952655.1 Monopterus albus
CCAGATTCTCCAGCAAGCACAGCAGTACAGTGCTAGTCCAGGTTAAGTCTGAGTACGCTACAGTAGACAAGCTACTGGAATACAAACTGCCCCCCATGCCTGCGTGTGTGCATGTGCTCAACAGTGCTGCACACTGTCCTCCACTCTGTATCTGGGACTTTGTTAGGATAATAAGAAAACACAAAGAAAGAAAACGACATGCTCAGTTAGGATATTTTGAGCCTGCTACTGAAAATAGTCTCAATACTGTGCACTGTATTATAAAGATTGATTTAGATCCCATGTGAAATATTTGTCATCTTTAAGATCCTCACCATGACCCATCAGCATTGTCTCACTGATGTTGTGTGCTTATGTAAGTGTGCTAAAATCCCCCTCCCAAATAACCAAACATAGAAAAGACTTCATCTTTCCAGCAGTCTTTTAACTGACTGATGGGGGTGATTCATATGTAAATTGTGTTATGTGTTAATTTGCAGCTGTAGATAAGTGATGACATACCCTGACTTCTGGATGGAGCACAGACGTAATCAGCTTACGTGGTGGGTTAGTATGTGTGTGTGTGT
>NW_018135431.1:0-566 GCF_001952655.1 Monopterus albus
ACAAAAAGATAATTCTTTCTGTCTACCTATTTATTTATTTTCTGCATTGTACCTTCATCAATTTTCAGGCAGTTGACCACGGTGGAAGCAACAACTTCAGTAGAGTCCCCATCACATAAAACTCCTTGGATCTTGTGTCCCAGTCGACTGTGCCAAAATAAAAAGGCAGCAGAGGGGTTAGTGAAGGATTAAATATTACTATATGTCAGATTTGTATGCTATAGTAGAAGCAGATTATCAGTGTCTCGACACTGAAACATAACACGGTATGTAGTGGAGACATGCATGATGACTTCCGTCCAGTACAGTTCTTTGAGGAGACACCTACTTGATGACCATGTTATGGTGTGTGCTGTCTGGCTCTCCACTGGGATTGGCTGAGGTAATGGCAAGCGGCCCAGTGATGTCACATAGGTGGGCAGTAACAGTGTGGTCAGGGACACGAATCATGATGCTGTCCCTGGTACCAACGCGGTCATAAGCTGGTCCCACTCCTACACAAGGTAAATTAAAGGGTGAGGAGGATACTGTTAACTGGCATTTTAGTTAAACTGACATCAGCTAAG
>NW_018135432.1:0-566 GCF_001952655.1 Monopterus albus
ACTCGTGCAGTAGTTCTCACACAAACACCAAATAAACAGAGATGTCCACCTTACGCCTTCAGGCTAAAAACTGATAAAGGACTGATAACAAATTAAAAACTCAGATGCTACATTTACCTCGATATCTGACATTTTCACCGTTTTCAAGAACCGAAAATGGTGCTGCACCAAAGGATGTGAATTAAGTTGCTCGAATGCCAGGTCCACTCCCTTCTTGTAGTTATCAGGCAGGTCATTGTAAGGGTCTTGGGCTTTTGCAGAGCACAACACAGCTCCGACACAAGCCAGCAACAGCAGCCTAGTAGCCATCTTCCTCCGACTGTGTGAGGAGAGGAGTTTGGCTCGCAGGGTGAATACCCTCCTCTTCCTGTGGGATTAATACTCACGTCCAAAGAAAGTCCTATTATGGTTGTAGGAGAACAAGCTAAACAAAAATACTGAGCAGCTGAACTAACTGTTTACTCTTTATCCCCCAGTTCCTGTAATACCTCAGGGATGATGGATTAAAGCTCGCCTTAATTCTTGATGGGGAGTTCTGCACAGGAAAAACTTGCCAAATGTAGAAT
>NW_018135433.1:0-566 GCF_001952655.1 Monopterus albus
CAGAAACTGGAAAAAGGTAACTTCCATATGATAGAATGTGCTCAAAGTTATGCAAATGTGTTGACTTTACAGCTAAAAATGCTGTAAGTATATATGACTAACGGGACAAGGACCTCTGTGCCTGACAAAAGTAGACCAATGAAAGAGTGGTAAAGTCTAACAATATACAGCTTGAGCCTGAAAGGCTGAGTCTGAGGCCTCAGTACAGTCAGTGGCCTAAATTTTTATCACCAAAATTTGCCACTGTATTGCACATTACAACATGAGCTGTCTTCTGGCCTCATTCTCAGGCTTGACTTTAAACCTGAAGAATAACACTGGTCTAAGAACTTGTCCATTGTTCATCCATTCAACAAGTCAGCTTTTGGATGTATAATGGGCATTTCAGCATGGCTAAAGATTTTTAGTCTTGTAACAAAGTCAATTGCAAAAGAGTAAGATGCAAAAGAACATGGTCAAAATGTTATTTGTAGGACATTTTGATGTGATATTTTGCAATACACTTTTACAATTTCCACATGCAAACATACAGCATTGTCAAGCCAAAAACTTTTACTTTTTTTTTT
>NW_018135434.1:0-566 GCF_001952655.1 Monopterus albus
TCATGGATGTTCCCTCACCCTCTCTGCATACCTTGTGATGAGAAATCATGTACTGTACCATCCCAGCTGGAATCACTGGCACTGAGACATCACAAAGGTGCCCTTCTTCCTCCTCTGTGACAGAGGCAGAGGCACATGCACCAACAACTGGAGTTGTGCACTGGTCTAAACAGCCAGATTTTAATTCATTTAGATATGTTTGTGCTCTAAATCTGTCAGTTTTACCTCCTGGGAATGAGGCTATGTGTAGAATTCCTCCCTGTACAACCACCAGGGGAGCTATGCCCTGTGTTGCACTTTGTGGCATCTGTCTAGATAAGCCACTCTTTATTATTGGCTTTTACTCTCTCCGTGTGGGGAAGACAGCTGTGTGTGTATGATCTGCACCTTGTAATCTGAGCTAGAATGTGCAGCTGGCACTGGAATGTTTGTGTCTGGTTGTATAACAGTGCCACTCGGAGAATTGAGTTCAATTGGCATTTGTGACTTGCATGAACTGGCTGAAGGACACTGAGAACACTTGAAATTTCATTAAAAAACAGCAAGAAAGCCCTCAGCCTGTTTTA
>NW_018135435.1:0-566 GCF_001952655.1 Monopterus albus
CCTCTAAAGCTCACTAATTAACACATTCTATCTCATTTGCTTAATCAGTACAAAAACTAAAAATGACAAGTGGTGCGAGTGCCATTTTTATGTTATTATATTTAGCTAATATTTTGGTTTTTCAAAGACAAAAGCATGCACATGTGATTTATCATATTGCATTTGTGATTAGACACTGCAGTGTGGGACAATAACCTTCCTCCACAAAAAGATGCAAACCAAGCAGCTTTGACTGCACAGATAGAATTTAGTTCTTTTGTCCATCTCAGGGTTGGTCATTTGTACTGTGTTGAGGGCTAAGATTTATCGTTTCTCTGAGCACCGAGTGAGAATTCTGATGCTTTTCCCCTCAGGCTGTGCTGTTAGCCGACATCCTCCCAACGCTCATCATCAAGCTGTTTGCTCCCTTTGTAATCCACAAAGTGCCTTATGGGTAAGACTGATTACTACTACTGACTGTGTTCATAAACATTTTTTGTGTGGAACCTGGGGCAGGGCTGGACACTGATTATTTAAATGGGAATAACTGGTTTCACTGCTAATAAGCATAAACTTTATTGCCAAGT
>NW_018135436.1:0-566 GCF_001952655.1 Monopterus albus
ACTGTCCCGCAGTGAAAACAGAAATCTTCTATTTTCTTTGCTATGAACTGAAGTCACTTCAAAATGTACCATTTTAAATGATACTGTGACCAAACCTTAAAGGGGTTTTCCAGACACAAACTACTCCATCATAGTAAGAAGACGTATTGTGTTATGTTATTCTCACATCTGAAAATGCTTAGCTGTCTATAAACTGAGCACCACCCAGGGGTCTTATTGGCACTTTGACTGGACTCTTTGGTTTGGGCTGTTAGGGAGGTGACAGTAAAGCTGAACTGAAACACGGCTGGTTATTTTTCTGTAAACATTTCACAGAAAGCAAAGTTTATGTAGCAAAGCAACGTTCTTCCCCTGCGCTTATGACCCATTGATGGGGTGTGATCCCCAGGCTGGGAACCCGTACTTTAGGTTATTTCTGAGATTAATCATTCACTTAACTAAACGAATTAGTAAAAAACTAAAAGATGTGCTCAATGATATGAATAAACTATGTCAAACACATTGTTGTGATTCCTCACAAATTAATTAAAAGTCTAAATATAAATGTTGATGGTCTATGAAATGAC
>NW_018135437.1:0-566 GCF_001952655.1 Monopterus albus
CAGTGCTCCTTACCATGTTCACACATATGAATCCAAAATGCTGGGCAAGCATGGTACATGCTACCAAGATGTCTGTTTGCCCTCTACACCAGATGTGGAGAGAAAATGTAGAGTTCATTAAACCTGTGACACTGATGCGCAGACGATGAGATGCATGCGTGCTGCATTAATTAAAGTATTTTTGTATATCTTGCAGATCTGTTTGATGATCTACTGTATCAAATCAAGGCATTTGTTAAGCATACAATCACAACATACATCCATGCAGCACACACATATACCCTACAGCAGGGTCTGTGGAAGCCAGACATACGTAAACAGTAAAATATGTAGTAAGCTCTCAACATGTCGACAGGAAGGAACTTCCGATCAAGTTCATCTGCTATTCCTGAATATTATTTCTATCACAAATAATCAATTTATTTCCTGGAGTTGTATAAGAACTCTAGATTTAAAGTAACAATGTTACCATCTAATGAAACCTGCCTTTCACCCTCTTTTTCTCAGTAAACATAAAAGAACCCATGAAGAAAAGCCTGTGATTAACAAGATTGTAATTTTTTTTT
>NW_018135438.1:0-566 GCF_001952655.1 Monopterus albus
TGAAATTACAAATAGTTTCACATCATCCTTTTTGTTAAAACAAGGTCATATCATGTATTAAAAGTAAAACACGATATGACCTTAAATGTTGACAGTCTTCACAAACACGACACATTTTAACCACTTCACTGCCTCTGTGTCTTACATTTGGTTCCTGTTTAACACACAGCCCTTATAGAAGCTGTCCTGGGTAATGATACCTGTTGTTAATGCAGATGGACAGGATCACATTTACTGCTGGTACAGAGTGCATCTGACAAGATCTATGTTTTTAATCAGCATTATTTTGGAAGTTCAACAATAAATTCTCCTTTTATTGGGCCAGTTTTCTCTTTTTTTCTCTGCTTTTGACTTAGATTTTTTGTTATATAAATTTAAATGACAGATTTTGACATATAACCTATTAAACTACAGAGTAACTTTGCCCCATTTGATTTTAATAAGTGAAATCTACGACTGTATTATCTTGTTGTGTTAAAAGCAACACACTGTTGTGTCTGATCTAGTTTCCCTGCAGGAAAACTCAGTGTCCCTGTAGAGTCCCAGCCAGAGTCCAGACCTGAACC
>NW_018135439.1:0-566 GCF_001952655.1 Monopterus albus
GGTTTTTTGGTAATAAAAATATAATCATTTCAACTTTTTCTATAACCATAACTAACCAAGAGTATGTTGATAGAGTCGCCCTCTTCCCATCTACTGGATCTCTGGAGCTCAGGAATGTGACTCTTAATGACACTGGAAAATACAGAATTAGTATTTTACGAGACGGAGAGCGACAGCAGGAAGGGAGCACAATACTTCAAGTACATGGTGAGCAAGTGTTTCACATGTTGTATCTTTCCATGCTGAACGGAGATTATTCATAGCAAGACATTTAGCAATAAATAAATAATGTTATGATTCAACTAATTGTGTTTAGGTGTGCAATGGTTTCAAATAAGATGCAAAGAAGTATTTTAAAAAGGATGTTTCTGTGATATCACATCAAACTTTCTTAAATATAAAAAGGCTGTACTAAAAACATGTAGAGGTAAAACAAACAGTGCATACTGTACATACACTTGGACTGAAGATGCTTGTGCTAGTTCTGACTGTACAGAGATAACTAAGGTCTCAAAGGACTTTCTGATGAACTAGTTGCTCTGATCTTTTGTTAAAAGCTGCAAAAA
>NW_018135440.1:0-566 GCF_001952655.1 Monopterus albus
AACTCATAAAAGCTGTGACACTGGCCAGTTGTGACCATATTTGCTTTGCACAGTATTAGCTGACATTAATTTCCCAAGATAGAACACCCAAGTTTCTATGTTCTTCTGTCCGGGAGAAGCCACAACTCAGATGTTGTCTTGGCTTGCTTTTCTGTAGTTTCTTGGTATTCTGGAACTCGGAAAAACAACCGAACAGAGCCTCCAGCAGAAACCGTTGCACAAGCTGTTGTTCCTCTTTTTTTCTGTGGTTTTTAAAGGGTTCTTGTTATGTATGCTTCATTCTCTCCAAGCACACTTCCTGTTTTTGTCAACTGTCTGTGGCAGTTTGTTGGTTGAAACTGTTAGGTATTTTTAGTAAGATAGATATGGGTTAGATACTTGATGTATTAGAAATGTTTAGAGTAGACAGGATGTCTAGCTCAGGCTGTTAAATGCTTAGTCATTCTTAAGAGTACTCCAGGTTGTTCAGGTTCAAGGATAATTAGACAGAAAGTTGATTATTGTTAGGAGACAGAATATTTAGTCTTATTGTTATGATGGTGTTTAAGCACAGTCGTAGTCATAAT
>NW_018135441.1:0-565 GCF_001952655.1 Monopterus albus
GAACCTGGTTTAGCTTATTTGTCTGTGCCAACGACCTCCACTGTTGTCAGAAAACTAACACACCAGTGAGCCACACCACTACACTGGGCGGCAGTACAGTACATTCCACTGCTGTCCCTCATATATTTCTTTACATTTAGGTATTTCCATAGGTTTTATCGAATTTAAGAAATAGTTCCTTTGAAGCTAATCAGCTATGAAGCCAGATCAATGCCTTTAGTCTCTGGTACTGAAAAATAAAGTTTGGCATTGCAAACAAAAGCATAACTGGGAAAAAAACAAAAAGCAAACGTTGGCACTGAAGGATTTGTACTGGAAAAAACAAACATTGGCAATCTTCTGATTGTTTAGCATAAGACTGTTTCTGTGCCGTAGTTGTTTTATTCAGTGACAATTTTCAATTTCAATGCAAGATTTTTTTTCACTTCTCTGTTGCTGTTTTGCTGTGGAGGGGAGGAGTTTGGGGGCGGGGATAATGAGTGTGATTTGCATATTCTGGTTGAAATCCACCAGGAGACGTTCTAGAAAAACACAACACAAGATTGTCATTTTTCCAGTATTAATA
>NW_018135442.1:0-565 GCF_001952655.1 Monopterus albus
CCGCTGCATATCCAGCTGCTGACTGTGTCGACACACTGGTCAGTAGTTTTTTTTATACCAGCACAAAGCCTACAGCCTACCTGTCCCTTTCCCCACATGAAATATCTTGTCTGTCCACTCTCAGTTTGTTCTGTGCTCGCACTGAAAACATCTGCTCTACAGAGCCACCACTGAGCATAATTCTGATGCCGTATAACAAGCTATCAAGCTGTCTAAATAATATTATGACCAACAATGTATTTAACAATCACAATTTTAATGTATCATTTATAATTACAAAAATAATAAAATAATGCTAATAACATAGTATTCATACAGTGTGTAGCCATAGACAGTCAGCACTAATAAAACAGCTGTTTCATCCATCAGAGAAAATGTTTTTCACTGCTGGTGGAGGCACTGATAGTGTGACAACATGATTGTCTCATGTTTGATAAGTGATGTTGTGATGGTTCATCTCTTCAGTTTTGTCCACCTGTAGCAGTAACCACACAATTATTAATACTCTAAAATTAGACAGGAATACAGTATATGTCATATACACTGGGTATGGAAAGTATTCAGA
>NW_018135443.1:0-565 GCF_001952655.1 Monopterus albus
CTAACTAAGAAATAACCTAACAACAGATACATAAAACATAAACTTATATTCTCTCACACAGAAACTTTGTTCTGCAGCTGCTACTTACATGGCCTGAAGTGAGGCCCCTGATGCACAACCGCTATACATGTTTTGTGTTTTATTCCTCATGTGGCAGCTCTAAATTTGCATGAACTCCTAAATAACTTTGACTCTGTGGCTCCATACTGAGTTACAAAGCAACCTTGATAGACAGCAAGTCAAGAGGTCATATCTAAATAACTCCTGTCCCTGATGTGAGCATGTAAGCCTCATATTAAGGTTAGATTTTTACCCAGTTCTTTTATTGAAAGTGTGAGAAGTGAAGACAGGAGAGGACTGTATAAAATCAGCAGGTACTCAAAGTCTGGGCACAAGTGAAGTCACACAGCGCTGGGATCAGAGAGACAGAGCTCACGCAGGAAATACGTTCTCTGAACCCCGAGTTATGTTTTCACGTTACATTTATCTTCTTGGGCTAGGTCCGCCCTGGACAGAGGTACAACATTTCACCCTTTGGAATCCTATTGGCCATTTGGCGTGAGCA
>NW_018135444.1:0-565 GCF_001952655.1 Monopterus albus
ACCGGTCTGGATTACTCTACATCGGTAAACACTCTAACACTGAGTACAGAGATAATTACATCATGGCTGCATTCCACGCCAGGCCCTGCCTTGCTGCCACACCTAATGAGGCAGGCAGGGTCACACCTGTAGCAGGTGTGCAATGTGTGATGTCAGTAAAATTTATTAAAGAAGGGTTCACCCTGTTCCCAGTGCTCCTCTGCCCCTTTTCTCAGAAACACCCTGTCATCAGGACAAGAAGCAGGTTTCCACCAAACGTGGCCCAAATTATTAACGTATGTTTCCATCCACAACTGTCGTGTAAACAGTAGGAGCAGGCTCATCGGAGCTAAACTGTAGCTGGAGCAGAGTCTCCAGCAAAAGGTTCAACATGACATCATAAAGAAAAGCTCATCCCTGTTTGTCTGCACCTGATGAGGTTGTTCTGCAGCACTTTATTAAAATGTAAATGCACAGACTGTCATGGGTGCCACTGTTCTGATGTGTGTGTCTGTACCAGCGTTGTTGATGAGCAGATCCACCCTGGACTCGGTTTTCAGGAACGTTTCAGCAAAGCAGCGGATGG
>NW_018135445.1:0-565 GCF_001952655.1 Monopterus albus
AGATGTAGTATAATTTAGACTAACATAAAAGCATCAGAAAACATTACACAATAATGATGAACATAAAGATAAAACACTGTATGGGAGGAAAGCACTATGTTAAACACATAAGACTTGAATGCAAAGTAGAGGCTTTTAAAAGAACTGATAACAGTAAATAATTACTGAACATTTATAAACATTGTAGTTACTGAAAAATTAACACACCCACAGCACTGGCCAGATTTGTTTCCCTGGTGTCTATAGAGGTGATGTAGTTCTGAGAGGAAGAGAGAGGGTAGAAAGAACATATCAATCAAAAACTTTAGTAACACTTAGTCAAGATAATTATACTGCTTTATTTTTTCTTTAACCTCGTATTTATCACTACAGACTGCTCTGTCTTTCAATTGATTTAATCTATCTGCCTGTTAGCAAAACTACTACAATGAAAATGAGTGCTTTGTTTTTATACTACCCTAAATGTCTTAACGGTTTATATGTGTTGGGATGTCAATGTATGTTTAGCATGTCAAAAACAATTGTACAAATCCATCAGTAATTAGTTCTGACTGTTCATACTGTA
>NW_018135446.1:0-565 GCF_001952655.1 Monopterus albus
AAGCACGGGGAGAACATACAAACTCCGGCAGTGGTGTATTTCTGAGACTAGTCAAGTGTCGTTTTGGCCTTTGGTCAACATTAGCATAACACCAGTTATGTAGTCTACATCTATCATATCATACTGGCCTGAATATGAGATGGGTCCCCTGTCTGAAGAACACCTGTGTTGAAAAGACTTTTTTAAGGCAAGAAATACTATCAGGCCGGTTTTTTACTAGTGTATGTCGTTGTGTGCTACATGGAAACAGTATGCCACTGTTATTCCACATCACTGCCCTTCCACTAACAGTACCATTTCATGCATTAATGCCGCAATGTAGAAGGTCTAGAAATCAAACCAGCACTAACATGAGACTTGAAAGCAAACAACTCTGCTCCTCCCACCTCTCTCTATGCCTGGTCCTTGCCAGGCAGTCCCTCCATTCTCCTTAGTAGTGCTGGAAAGTTTGATTCCTAATATACAGTATATTACAGGTTACTAGGCAACATCAATGGAATGTTTCAAGTTTTTCAGTGTCCGGTACATGCCTATACGACCACTACAGGTCAGGCAAGCTGTGTGC
>NW_018135447.1:0-565 GCF_001952655.1 Monopterus albus
TCCCTGATGGTGGCCTTTTAACACCTGGACCGAGTACTGGAGGTTCAGGGCAGACATATTACCAGTCCCTTCCCTGTCTTGTGTCTTTGTACACATATTTATCAACCTGACTGTATTTTGGGCCCAGACCACTGACCGACAATAAAGAGGGCCTTGAATGCTGTATTTTACTGAAAGCCAGTGCAAAGATCTCTCTCTGTTCCTGGTGTTTGTCAGTGATCTGGCAGCAGCATTATGAATGAGCTGCAGGCGTCTGTCAACACCTGTAGGTGATGTAGAGACTGGGCTGGTGAACACAAGATCAGAATGTGACGTTAAAAAAAATCACAGACGAGAACAAACTGAGCTGTAGGTTATATTTAATTTTTCTAAACCAATTAAATGGGATTGGCAATCACACTCGGTATTCAGTTTATTAGGAACCCCAGTCTCAGACTGAGTCAGTCCAGTCCAACAGTGCTAGAGTAAACCCTCCTCCATGAAGGTGATGATGCTGGGGCTGTGTCACAGAGCTGCCAGTTCACTTGTGTGGTCACTGTTGAGGCTGCAGGTTGTGCTGCTGTAT
>NW_018135448.1:0-565 GCF_001952655.1 Monopterus albus
TTTTTTTATTGTGCCCACCAATATAAGTTTCCTCCTGAGCAGTTCTTGTCCAAGGTCATAGCTGGTAAAAAAAATGTAGCAAGTAATATTGTGACCCTGCAGTCCAGTAGTCATATCAAGGACTGTTGTCAAATCTGAGGACTCTTGATATCATCCGAAAGGTCTGAGATGACATTGTTGCCTGAAAAATATTTCTACCTGTCAACGCATCCCAGAAACTATCAGTGGCCTCATTGCTGGATCTGTACATTCCAGCAAGAAGAGTGTTAGAAATTAATCCAATTCTTTTGTTGGAAGAATGAGAAGTGAAGACAGGAGAGGACTGTTTAAAATCAATGGAAAGTTTACTGAAAGTCTGATCACAGGAAAGTCTTTACAGTGCGGGGTTTCAGAGAGCCAGAGCTCCCGCAGGAGATCCGACTTCTGAACCTTGAATCATGTTTTACAATGCATTTTATCTTCTTGGGCTCCTCCGCCCTGCGCAAAACAATGAAAAATGGAAAAGAACAAAAAAGGAAACAACCGAAAGTTGGAAAATTTAATCAACAGTAAGTTCATCCTAATT
>NW_018135449.1:0-565 GCF_001952655.1 Monopterus albus
TTTATTCATCTTCCCCCCACCTCCCTCCAGTCGTGGTTGTTACACACTGCCACTTCCCTCCTAGCTGCTCTTCTTTGTTTTGCCTACATAAACTCATGTCCAGTGTAGAGCTGACAAATGCCATTGTAAAGGCAGAGAGAGAAAGTGACTCAGCCACTAATGCAGGTCAATGAGAGAGAGGTCTGTGTTTGCCTTCACTGGCAGCTGAGCCTTGACAGCCCTCAAGAAGAATTGCTTCATTTAAAAATTGCTTCAGAAAACACTCTACCTTGTCCTGGTCTTTGAGCGCAATGTATCCACCGCACGCTTGAAATGAATCTGAGCTTGTATGAAGGATGTCGATAGACATTCAAAGTAAACACTCCTTTGTTTGGGTTGTGCTCCAGAGCACAGTCAACCGCTGCTAATGGATTTTCTCCCAGGCTTAATCCATGGCGCAATTGAACTGATGTTTCTAGACCTGCTGCCATTCATTTTCTTGGATTGGACACATTTTCAGTTTGGCTTTACCTTTCGCGTGCAGCTGTAGTTCGAAAGACCATCTCTGTTATGTAGTTTGTCATAT
>NW_018135450.1:0-565 GCF_001952655.1 Monopterus albus
TCTTCTTCCTACACTATGCTGCGTTACTTTAGTGGAGCGCCCCATGGTGCCTGTCCCAGCTGTGTGACTCACTTCCCCCATTTAGATTAATAAGAAAAGTTGTTTTTTCATACAGGGTGAAAGTCTGTGTGAACTTGGCCTAACTTGGTCAACTAAATTAGCAAACATAATAAACTTCATACTGGCTTAACATCAGCATGTTAACATGCCAACCATGGCATTTATCGCAGCACTGCCGTCCTTGTGCAGCCTCACACTGCATCCACATGGCAACTCATAGTCTTGAAACTCAGTCAGTGAAACCAAGACCAAGTGTTTAGAAAGGCTAAACAAATTTAAAACAGCTTGTACTGCTGTAATCGCTTTAAGTGGACGCTGTAGAAAACAAATGAAATATGCGGCCAGAGAGCATTTTGTGTTTATGGTCCATACCAGTATTTTGTGACTGGCTCGTTATGTTAATCACTGAAATTTGATTAAAAAAACATTTGCTGGTGAAATTTAGTTGTATATAAACAATATTTTTAGAAAACAGTTGTTTAGATGAGAAGATTGATACCACTCT
>NW_018135451.1:0-565 GCF_001952655.1 Monopterus albus
TGTCTTTGAGCATTCTTCATAAAAAGGCCACGCAGGACTGGTTCAGTCCAACACTGTTCAGAGAAACCTCCTTCCTGCAGGAATAAATATGTAATAACTTTCAGAATTGATGTTAAGTATTTATTTTACACTCACTGAGCTTTAAAAGATATTTTTTCCACAACACCTATCCAAGGTTAGAAGAAGGGTTTTTCTTTCTACCGGTAGTCATGTCAAACAGGACATGGAGGAGCTCTGGGCAACTAAAAGTCTGAACAAGCGGCTGCCAGAGTGAGGAGGTGGTGTCTTTTGCACAGAGTGGGACAAAGAAAGCGCACACTCTGAAATATATATCTTTTTATTAGTCCTCTCTATTCAATATAAAGAAGACGCTTCACAAGACCAGCTAAGGAATGTCCTTTAAAGGTAAGAGGAACTACAGTGAAGATGTAAACAGTCTTATTAACAGAGCGGAGTTGGGTGTCTGGGAGGTTGGGATTTAACCAACAGCCTATTTTTAATGGTTGTTTTATAAGACAAGAACGATTTTTAAAAAAACACAACTTATTTCCTGTCAACAGGAAAC
>NW_018135452.1:0-565 GCF_001952655.1 Monopterus albus
CCGCCCAGCGGCCACAGGGGCACTCAGGTCACCTGGTACAGAGTGCGGGAGCCACTGAATGTTTCCAGGAGTAAATGAGATAAAAGACAGACCTCATTAGGAGAAGCTGCTGCATTTGACCTCTGACCTCTCTCTGTCTATAGGATGTGATGGTCCGGAACGACAGCCCGTGTGGATCCACCATCGGGCCCATCCTGGCTGCCCGCCTCGGCATCCCTGTGGTCGACATGGGCTCCCCGCAGCTCTCCATGCACTCCATCAGGGAGATGTGCTGCACCTCCAGTGTCCTGCAATCCTCCACCCTCTTCAAGGTAATGAAACAAACGCACCTTTTCTCTTAGCACTAGAGCAGAGGGATGTTTGTTACTGTTGCAGAAAGTGATCTTGAGTTGTGCATTAAAAGGAAACCAGGAGCTCACCTGTATGTGTGTTGTTTTAAAAAGGACCCGAGCGTTGACTGAACACTGACAGTGTCAGCGCAGACGGAATAGAAAGTTAGAACTGCAGGGTGAAAATGAACCAAATGATGCACAGACAGAAAATGAATCAACAGCAGTTCCCTGGT
>NW_018135453.1:0-565 GCF_001952655.1 Monopterus albus
AGGTTTCATAATAAAAGCACCACAGGCAGATGTAAAGTAGTGTCATCAGTACAGTAAATTGCCATTACAGAGGCTTGTCAGACATAATAAACAAGACTCATGCAGAACTCAAACTTTTTATTAGCATGTCAGTCATAACATGCCGAACTGAAGGCTTACAGATTGCACTAAAAACCTTCTACTGCTACTGAAAATGAACCTCTCAAGACACTCTGGTCTACCTCAGAAACCGCGGCCAAGCTGACATAAGTCTGTTTTTCCTAAAACTCTGACTTACACAGTACAAGTCTGTCATCTGCCAGATGTGTGTGACAATGTAGGACAGAGAACAGTTTACACTGAAATCATTTAAAGGTGTAGAAAGCAACATTATATGAACATTTACAAAACATAAGATAGCTTGTCTTCACTCTCACAGCAAAAGTGACAAGCCATCTTAAATGACTACAATCTGAAAGAGATGAAAAACCTCATGTGTTCAAATGTTTATAGGCACTAAATTAATTTTAAAAATTAAGCTTTGAGAACATGAGCTTGGACCTTGGATCCTAGCCACAATGCAGCT
>NW_018135454.1:0-565 GCF_001952655.1 Monopterus albus
ATCTTTTTAATCTTGACCAGCAGTTTGTGAACAAGCAAGATGATGTGCCTTTTTGTATTGCTTTGTTTATTAATAATTGGTGAAGTTTATTCAAGTATAAACTCTAAGTATCTGCAGTTTTGGTAAATAATTGAATAGTAATTTAAGTCAGTTACAGTATCAGGCAAATATGTGAAACGCTCTTCAATTGCAGCTTCTCAAATGTGATGATTTAGCTGCTGCTTCTTTCTGTTTACTAGAATTGCCAGTTAAACATGTCTGCTTGGATGTTCTGACATTGTTTTGGTCTGTGGGAGACATTGGTGGACATTTTGCACAGTTTGTTTTACTGACTAAACAATTCTTTAATGAATCTAATTGATTATTTTTTAAAGATGGAAATAATTGTTAGTTGCAGCCATAGTTGTTTTTAAATGACAACATGAATTTGATGCAAATTGCCCAAATAGAATTGTGGATAACTTTGAAACTCCTGTGGTGCGAGGTTGGGGTTGGAGGTTGATGAATCCATACGTCATGGACAGGTCCCTAAAAATGCTGAGGCTTCTTCACCAACTCCTGCACC
>NW_018135455.1:0-564 GCF_001952655.1 Monopterus albus
TAAGCTAGACACCTCATCACTGGGCTGCTGTGTGGATGGTTGGTTGGCTGGTTGGCTTTAAGTCTGTCGGAGGGGTGGCTAATGCAAGGAGGTCCTTTGATTGGAGATTTGACAGCGGCCGAAGTCAGAGAAAACTTTCTGCCATCGGACAGATTTGGGAGCCATCTAGATCAAGTTAATTTCAAATATGATAACATCTGTTTGCCAATCTTTCATGGTATGGGTTATGTAGCCCACTTATAGCTCTGGTGTGTAACATCAAACAGCATCCACAGCAATATTTTTGCAAAGTGTTGGATGTAACCTGTATGCAGCAAGGTGATATCAGGTTGCCCCTGTGCTTGTCTGCTTATGTACACTCTATGCAGTTTAGTTAAGTGAGCTGCTGTAATAGTGGCGTGCTGTAGCGATGAACTGAGACAGGAAGGGGTAGAGCAAGCCGGGCCAGTAATAGGCAGGGTATCTATTACCTCTCTATTGTTAGCCACGGCTGGGCTATTATTATAGTCCTGAGTGGATACAGGCAGCTGACTGCAGGTTCACTACGTCATCATGTTTTTTTTT
>NW_018135456.1:0-564 GCF_001952655.1 Monopterus albus
GGGTAAAAACACAAGAAATGAGTCGGTCGCCCCTTTTTTAGTTCAGCCATCTTTGTGGTCCTCTCACCATTTGTTCTGAGTTGCTCTGTGCATTTCCTGTGCGGTCAGTGTTGATGAAGCCCCCAGAGTTTGAATTTTGGATCAAGTGCAGCATTAAATGTTCTGAAAGCTCGTGTCTGGTTTTCTCTGTCGTCACTGGAGCAGCTCATCTGCTCCTCTCTCTTTTCAAGCAGCGAGTTCGGTTCTGCTGCCTGATGAACGTATCACTAACGTTACCCTCAGTGCTACTGCTCTTTCTCGCTGCATCGCCACCTGTGCCTCCATGAGTCTTCCTCAGTGGTAACTTTGAAGATGAACTTGTTTCCTCTGTTTTCTTCCTGACATCTCGACTTGATAAGATCCGAGGTCCTGGTGCTGTGTCACCACCTGAAGCTTGGAGGCTACAGCTGTACAGTTTGGTCTTGAATGAAACGCTGCACAGAACGATAACTTTTCTTAGTTTAGTCTTTTAGCAGCTATTATTAGTTTAGTCTAGTTTTAGTTTGACTGTTTCTTCAGTTTTCA
>NW_018135457.1:0-564 GCF_001952655.1 Monopterus albus
AAAAAAAACATTTGGGGATTTTAGGGGCTTCATAGGAAGCAAACTCAAATTAGCCGACCTTATTTCATTCAGGTTGACAGGTTGACTGTGCCTTTCACTATCGCCTTCATTTTCTTCTTAGCTTTCTTCCACCTCTTTCTTTTGCATCTAATTCACTCCCTAGGGAGTGTAGGCCACACACATGTTTTGGAAGTGCTCGATACACAGTCTCTTCAAGATGCCAGTGTGTGATGTATTCTTTTGAGCAAACAAACGGGATTTCTTCGAATTTAATGTGATGCATTTCCTACTCTTTTTGTGTGTGTGTTTACAATGACCACAATATAGTTAGGCTATAATTAATGGTGGGAATGGTACCTTAAACATTCAGTTTAATAGGCTAGCATTGCAATGCAGGTATATTGACCAGCTAGCACAACAAACATGAGCATAAACATGAATATTTGTTCCTGTGTGTGTCAATTGTTCATAATTACGTGTTTTCTGGTATTACATTTACTAGTGAAAACCGATCAGTTGACACTGAGTATTAGTAGTAACATTATTGTACAAATACATTTCCAC
>NW_018135458.1:0-564 GCF_001952655.1 Monopterus albus
GGAAGTGTCAGGTAAAAATAAGAGCCACTTACCTGAAGTGGAGCTGGAGTTCATGACACATAGTAGAGTAAAAAGTACAAAATGTCAGAAAATTAAAATACTCAAATAACCGCTACCTCAGATACAGGTACAGATATCTCTAAAGTACTTAAATACAGGACTTGAGTAAATGTACTTGAGTTATTTTTCACCTCTGGAAATGCATCAGTGTTAATGCTTACACTGGTTAAATAAGAACAAATTTAATATTTAAATAAAATATGAGCAATGCACATTATGTCATATAATGCAAGGCACCCTACTGTTTGCATAATTAATTGTCCCAATTCATATATAACTGGCATCCTATGTATCAGAATTAAATTGTGAATACTAATTAGGCAGATTGAAACCTTTCAAATGCATATATCATGTTTGACTAATGCTGAGAAGGTGTAGTTGTGTTGGACTAAAGCTATTCTGCTTGGATTTACGTGCATCAAAACTGGAACACATATTTGTCAAAGCTGATCTAAAACCTATCAGCACAGACAAGGTCTTACACATCAGTATTTGACATACCGG
>NW_018135459.1:0-564 GCF_001952655.1 Monopterus albus
AGAATTTTAACAGAATGCCACAATCCAGGACAGAGGTGACGATGACGTGCTGACTATCACGAGATTGTGAGACAGCGCGGGGGAAATTCAGCATGGCGATACACAGTCACTGAGGATAACCAAAACACTTTGCTAACTATTTCCTAATTATTTTTTTTGGACTTTATAACCTGCTACGGGTATTACATGAGCAAGCCATCAGAATCGCAAACTGCTGCCAATAACCTTTCGCATACTGGAGGATTTATGGGACCTGGAATCATTCATCGACCAATACTACATTCACTGCAGTATGGATACCGCCAGTACAAACCAATAAGACACACCAAAACCAAACAAATGGAAAAAGACCTCTTCTACAGATACAAGCGATCTACAGACGACAGATATTGAGGTCAGTGTTCTTGCATTTATCAATAAGAAACTCAATCTATTGGTCACACTTCATAAGGAAGTAAAAGAACTCTGGACAAGCCTTGAATTCGCTCACAATTACATTGAGAAGTTAGAACAGTCAAAAACTCTCCAAATATCCGTCAAAAAAAAAATTCTGTATTTCCATAA
>NW_018135460.1:0-564 GCF_001952655.1 Monopterus albus
CAGAAAACTTGGAAATGAGGCCATACAAAGTTTACACAGTGATATCCAGAAGACAATACAGCAGGTAAAATGATGCAGGAGACTAAGTGGTATGCTTTATTTGACAGGTCTGCAATTTTCTAATCATTTGTTCTATATTTTCTGTAATATACCATGTAGTGTGGTACTAATTACAGAAAAATAGGGACAAAGTTAAGCCCACTGAGTTATGTCAAATTTATAATTGCCAAAATGTCCTGTGAAAGCCATATTTCCAAAATGTTAACTTTTTTATCAACTAAACACATTTAGCCAAACTATCTTCAAATCACCAACACTGGAGATGTATAGACTTCAGTGGGCAACAATCACTCATTAATATCTTTTAAAGTTCTGCTTACTTTACTTATGGGCTTTAACTCACTGTCATACCCCACGTTGTGTACAGTAGGTGAAAAATGACATTGAAAACATCCGCACACACGGATGTTGTTCCACACAACACCAACATGCTCTAAGTCACTGTTGTTTATGCCTTTGGCCCAGAAATCGCTCCCTGTCAACCTATATGCTCCTGTCTGAAAC
>NW_018135461.1:0-564 GCF_001952655.1 Monopterus albus
ACCCGACATACTCACAAAACACATATTGAAAACAGCTCACAGGCATGCAGACACGCTTTCTCTGGCTCCCTGCCACATGGTCAGTCATAGCTCAGCTGGTGTTGACCTCAGAGGGGACGGACGCTGTGAACAGTGAATTCTTTGTGCGAACACGTCAGAGCAGAACAATTGGGTCCAAGTGGAAACACTGCAACAGCTTTATGAGACCAGCATGAGGTGTTTATGTCTAGCAGAGGGTAACACCATCACTCTGCCAAGATTTCCTAATTAAATCTGGTGTTTTGTTTTGTTTTACTGAAAAGGGCTGTTTCTAAGTTCGGCTGCCATTTCTATTGACTTGTTACATGAAAAACAGTGAAAATGTTTTTTGGAAATGAACATTGTTGCAAAGAGCTATATTTTTACTGAAAAGCAGATTTCATGCAGATTTTTACATTTGCATATTTTAATGGGCACTGTTCATGTCTCTTTTGTTAAACTATGTGAGGAATGTATGACCAAATAAACATGCTTAAATGTTGTACTGCTGTTTAAGTGTTAATGAGGCAATAATTACAAATGTAG